>NW_007752052.1:2296-4696 GCF_000696425.1 Galeopterus variegatus | reverse complement strand
ATTACTTAAAATACAGAAAAATAAAGAAAAAATAAGTGAGAAAAATGAAACATGACACTGCAAAATATAAGGATGAGCATGAAGTGACAAGTAGGAGACCTAATACCAATACTGAAACACGTGCCATAACTTTTATATGCCATAAGTCTGGCCTCTTTGCAGGTTTTGTCACTTAAAATTACTGGGTTAAATTTCAAGTGATACACTTTTCACTCCCAGGTCATTTTAAACATGATTTTCCAACTTAAAAATTAATATTCATCATATCAAAAGAGAAGGATTTTAAGGTAATAAAATACTTAACTGTTTCAACCTGAATTTTTAAAGTTCTTTGTCTTGCCTGATTTTGTTTGTTCTCAAAATGACCTTGGGAGGTAGTAAGAACAAGCATTCTTTTTCTCATTTTTGTAGAGGGTTAGATATCTTGATTCTCATTTGATTTTAGAATAGGGTTGTTAGGTAAATGCATGTATGGGACAAAACTCTCTGGTCAGGAGGGCACAGCCCACAAATAGCTAGGCAGCAGCCCATCTAATCAACTCTAATCACTGCTTAGGTATGGGATTGTATACTTTAATGATTTTAGAGCTAACAGGTGATTGTCAAATCGATCCTGTTAAGAGATTTTAAGAATTGCTGTAGGGAAAGATGTGAAAAAAATGTTTACCAGGGGTAAGCTGTCTGTTGGTGGAAACTTTAGAGATAATTATACTTAAATTTTATCATAAGAATGTAACCTTGCTTATATCATTTAAGGAGAGGTTATATTTTAGATAATGATTGCAGTTTGACCAACTTAGCTTTTCACTAAATGTACTTTGGAATATCACATTGTTAATTTTACTGATGTTACTAGTTTCCATTGTTTAAGCTATACTTAGCCATAGATAACTTTTGTAACATTGCCCATGTCCTTGTGTCATTTTGTAATAATTGAATCAGCTGCATTTTCTTGTGAAACTTCCCTGTGTTTACAATAAAAAACAGAAGCTAACTTTGAATCGGGGCTGTACCCAGTTTCTCCTTCTAACGGGAGTTGCCCCAGTCCCTTTGGGCTTCTCATGGCATTCATAATGCCTCGAGTAATCCTTTTTTCATCTCCAGTACACAGTGAGAAGTGTAACAATTTTAAGGTTGGTGAAATGAGACTTAGAAGTGAGACAACCTTCTCTAAGGCTAGTACATGCACAAGTCCACTAATTTTAGCCCTCTAATCTTAATGACTTGGATACAAAGCTAAAGAAGTTTCCGTTTGTGTGTGTATGTATCAATGTTGGCTGTTCACATGAGGGATACCATCTTAGACACTAATTCTGGTACAGTGAGAGAGAAGACTCACTGTAGGTATCAGTGGTGGGCCTCACTGATACCTACAAATCCTCCATTGGAATGGAGTGTCTATTATACTTGAAGGGATGCTACTCCTTCTGCTTTCTTCTTCCATTCAACACAGAGTATGAGCTTCTGCCTAGGTTATCCCAGAATTCAACATATGGAAGAGCCTCACTATCAAAGTGATGCTGCAGTAAGCAGGCTCTACCTCCCAACTCCTGGATTTCTAGGTTTTAGACATGATTTCTATGTTGCCTATTTGCACCAGACTTCTGGAATCCTTATTTCAGCAGGATCTCCATGCAAAGTCAACATCAGCAACAGTAGGGGGAAGGGGACTTTCAGTGGATCAGTCCAACTTTCTGGTCACATCTCTGTAAAACAGTATTAACTAGGCCCAATTCCACTTGGGCTAGGTAAGTGTGCATGGGGTTGTAATATATTTATCATGGCTTAGCTCAGTCAGAGGAATATAGATTTAGACTTATTTACCATGCATATTGTACCAACTGATCCTATTTTATACTCCAGCAAATGCAGGGAATATTTTAATTGTATAATAAATACAAGTTTACTTATCTGATGAGGACAGCTTTTTTACATATCTTGTAAGAATTGGTTACAGCTGAATGTAAGAAAATTTAACTCTTTGAGGAAATATGTATTTCTTGTCGATTTTAACAATTAGTTTTTTTTGGTCTTTTTCGTGACCAGTAAGGGGATTGCAACCCTTGGCTTGGTGTTGCCCGCAAAGCGCTCAGCCAGTGAGCGCACCGGCCATCCCCATATAGGATCCGAACCCGCGGCAGAAGCGCCGCACTCTCCCGAGTGCCCCACGGGGCCGGCCCAATTTTAACAATTTTTGACAAATAACTATAACTCCTACTCGTAATAGGTATAATTATACCTCCTTCCTCCAAAATAGAAAGGATCTGGGCTGACAATTCTTTTTTATAAAATACCTTTAGGAGACATTATGAGGTATTAATTTTTACAAGTGTTATAACTCTACCTTTTCATAATTCTTTTACATTTCTTTGTCTATTTTGATGACCTTAAATTTGTTTT
>NW_007752052.1:0-1275 GCF_000696425.1 Galeopterus variegatus | reverse complement strand
GAACATGAATATTGTTGGCAGGTTTTTCTTATTCTTATTTGGCTGAAGATGGCTTTCTGAAATTCTGGAAGAGAAGCTTAAATCATGAAGAGCTAAAATATGACTAGAAACTTCTCTTTCTAGTTGGTTAGTTCCAATTTTATGCAAACTTTTGTTTTTCGAAGTCAAGAAAAACATCAGTACATCTTTTATGTCCTGTGTTTTTAGTGCAATTGCAATGTGGCTCTATTATATTTAGGTACATTTTTAAAAACTCACAGATTGTAGATTTTTGAAAGTAGACAAACTTGCTTATCCTCTGCAATTATAAAACCAGATTTGGTCCAAAGAGTTTCTGTTTTCTACTGGACAACTTTTCTGTCTTACTTTGAGTTGAGATCCTAAAACGATTTATTGAATTCCACAATATTACTTAGGGGCAGAGCTTCCAGGGGAAGTGTTTCTGCTTCTATACTTAGAGTTGCAGTAAAGCCTATTAATTAAGAATTTTGTCTTTAAAGTCAAATATCTTGTGTTTGAATCCTAACTTTGTTACTTACTAGCCATGTGACACTGGATAATCTCCCAAGGCCCAAGTCTCTTCATTTGTAAAATGAGATATAAAGAAATGATAATTTTAAGGAAAAGGGAAAGGTTAGAATGAATCCTGTGGTGTTGGATTAGAATTGCAGATACCAGGAGTTCCAGTTAAGATGGTGGAATTGATGTTCCCCAGCGTCACTCTTTCCCACAAATCAACCAATTTATCACTATAAAAATGTAACATCAGCCAAGCTGGGGCCACTGGACCTCAGGGGAAGAGGAGGGGAGACCCATGGAGTTACTGAAGGCAGGAGAAACCACGATGAGAGAAAGATAAAACTGCTCTGAAGGTTTCAGTCACAGTCACTTTAAGGCTGGAACTGATGAGCACATGGAGCAGGAGCCAGCAGAAGCTGTGCCCTTCAGGTGGAGTAGTTGGAGGTGGCAGGGGAGAGGGCCTTGGTGGCCCCCAGGACAGCAAGAACACTAATAGGGTTCCCGTGGACTCATGCAGGAGTGAGGAGCCAGAACAACTGAAAAAAGGAAGCCATTCAGAGGCCCGTGAGTCAACGCAAGGGACTGGTGCAGGGCCCATCCCATGGGAAGTGTTGGAGCATGGGTGGTGGGGGAGATGGGCCCAACAGGAAAACACTGGGACACAGCAAGGACAGCCACCCCACCCCCCAATCAGCGCAGGACCACTCAGAGGAGACTGTTCAGGAATGCAGAATTGCATGGGGTGCAGTTTGATGA
>NW_007752051.1:6915-8995 GCF_000696425.1 Galeopterus variegatus | reverse complement strand
AAAATTAGCTCATGTACTGTTGGCTTGCTTGCATTGGCTAATACCTCTTGGCGCAGTGATCAGGCGACCGAGTTGCCGCACTTGCAGCTTTAAAAACCAGGAACAAAGACGGTTCGGGGCCGTACCCTGAATAGGCTGGTGCAGTCCCGGCTGCTGGAAATAAAAATCTTTTTCTCTTTTTCTATATCAGTCTCTGAGGGTGATTTCTCCTGACGCCTATAACAGTACAGGGTGAACTAATGACTGGAAGCAGCCATTCCTTTAACTTATAATTAAAGTTATTTAAATATATGAATGATTAAGATCCTCTACAGCCACTATTAGCAATCCAGGTCACTAAAGAGTCTCTGTCCTGCTCTTTTTCTTACCATCATTTTTCTAAAGCATCGAGTCTTTGGATTTAGCTAAAGCCTTTCTCTGAGAGATGACAGCTTTCTCCAGATGGCCGAGTGGCTTCCTTCAGGAGAGATTTGCTCAATTTTGACACGAGTTCTCCCCAGACAATGAGCCCCTGCACTAGACAGTGGTCCTTTCTTCTCCCTTCTCACACTATCTTTCTCTCTCATCCTCTTTGGTTCTCTCTTGATTTCCATCTTCCCTTTGCTTGCACCCATATTCCTTTAGTGGGGCAGCACCTCCACTCACTAACACCCTGCCCCGATTGTTTCCTGTCTGGAGGAATTCCCAGCTGAGCTCTCTGCCCTCAGGGCAGACTGTGCATTTCCTTTCTGAGTCCACCCACCTCCCCGGGCAGAGCTTCCAACCTGAAGTCTAGCAGCTAAATCTAGCAGCTCAAGCCCGGGGAGGAATTACTCACCCACGCCTGGTCTTTCCCGGCCAGTTAGCAGGTCACCCAAGTCCTGCTTTAGCATAAGTGAACTCTAGTGATTTTCTTACTATAAAGCCACCTCTGTTTAAGCACTTATGTTCCCTCTGTATCCTTCTGGGAACTGGCAGGAGATATCATTAACTCCATTTAAAATAAGAAAGAAACTGGAGGACCTCATGGTGGCCGCAACATCTGGTTACATGACTCAAAGGCCACTTCTGTTCAAAGTGTCATCTGACTCAGTAGCCTTCATTATGTCCTTTGAACCAATGTAAGCTTTTCCATTGCCTCTCAGAGGGCTGTATTCACATCTGTCCTGGGGTTTTCAACATAGACCCACTAACACAGGAAAAGAGACACCCACAGACCTGCCCCTTCCCCACGGCCATGCTTGGCCTCCCTGGTGCTCTCCCTTTGCTGACATGTGTGCCCTCTGAGTAAGGTCTGTCTCACTGCTCTGCAGAAGTCTCCCCTCCCTGTGGAAGTGCTAAGGTCTCTGAGAAGCTGGTACTTGCCCAGTTCCCAGGAAAACTGCCTGCTCGCAGAAAGCAGGTGTGAGGGGGGAGGTGGCCAGCCTGCAGTGCTCATGAGCTGGTGCCCCAGGTACCCGTGCGGCTGGGGGTGGCGTGCACTCTGAGGTCAGCCTGATGGAATGCTTTAGGTGACACTCCCTCCCTGCCCAGGGATGTCTGTGAGTCACAGGGTGGGAGAGGAGCCCTGCGTAGATCTGAGCAAAGCTGCACACCAGGGGCAACGAAAGAGAGAATGGCCCTGCTGGCCTCCACCCCGACAGAGAACAGGAGATGAGTCACTCTGCTCTGCTCCAGGGCACAGGGCAGGACTCTCAGCACCAGGTTTCACCCAGCAAGTCCAGGACCTTCTCTTCTGAACCTTCTCGTTGCTCCAGGGATGGGTTTGCTCTTTCAGGCTCCTGGGGAACGAGTGGGAGGAAGCTCTTTGCCTCCACCAGCAACCTCCATAGGGAAGGGAGAGTGGACAAGCTGAGGCAGTGTCTTGTCCCTGGCACACGGTAGGCATCCACAAGTAGTGATTCAATGAGATGAAAAAGGGAGGTCTGAAAGGCACCAAGGACATACATTGAGGAAAAGTCTGCCTCTTCAATAAATGGCGCTGGGAAAACTGGACTTCCATATATAGGAGAATGAAACTGGACCCATACCTCCTGCCATCTACCCAAATCAATACGAAATGGATTAGAGACTTAAATGTAAGACCTGAAACTATAAAACT
>NW_007752051.1:5793-6455 GCF_000696425.1 Galeopterus variegatus | reverse complement strand
TTGTCTCACCCCAGATAGACTGGCTATTATCAAAAAGACCGAGAATAACAAATGCTGGTGAGGATGCGGAGAAAGGGGAACCCTCCTACGCTGCTGGTGGGACTGTAAATTAGTGCAGCCGTTATGGAAAACAGTATGGAGATTCCTCAGACAGCTACGATTAGAACTGCCATACGATCCAGCAATCCTGCTGCTGGGTATATACCTAAAGGAATGGAAATCATCATGTTGAAGGGAACCTGCACTCCCATGTGTATCAAAGCTCTATTTACCATAGTCAGGAGTTGGAGCCAACTTAAATGTCCACTGATGGACCACTGTATAAGGAAAATGTGGTATATTTACACAATGGAATACTACTCAGCCATAGAAAAGAAGGAAATTCTGCCATTCACAGCAACACGGATGAGCTTAGAGAAAATTATGTTAAGTGAAATAAGCCAGGCACAGAAAGAGAAATACTGCATGTCCTCACTCATAAGTAGAGGCTAAAAAAATAAACAAATAAATTTTAAAAAAAGAAAGACGGATACAACATCATAATAATTAGTTGAACTTTCAAAATGAGAGAACAGAACTATGGTCACCAGAGGTGGGAAAGGGGCAGTGCGAGAGGGGGTTGGCAAGAAATTGGCAAAGGGCCACAAAAGATGATTACATTG
>NW_007752051.1:2743-4896 GCF_000696425.1 Galeopterus variegatus | reverse complement strand
GTTTCAATAAAAAAAAATGGGAGATCTGATGGCACCAGTTTCCAGAGATCTTTCCTTCAAAACCTGGCAGAGTCACATCTTCTCAATGGAATAGACTGGAATGCACACACAAAAAATTTATCTGACTCAGAAACAGCACTGATGGGCTCAACACCACCCAAGCTGAGACTCTGGCAGCTGAGAGAAGACTGTAGTGACCATAATAGTGGAAAAAAGCCCAGGACCAAAAAAAAAAAAAAAAAGTAGTTTCCACATAGATGTCACAGGTCTTAATGAGACGGGACTACTGCCATGGACCTTAGGCTCTGGCAGGGAGGGCTGGCAGGGCCCCAAACTGGAGCTAGGGTGGTGGGCTGCTTGCAGCACTGGTCTGGTACCCTGGGTTCTGAAGGGTTCTAAAAGCCACCGCAGTGCTGCTTCTGAGTCAGTGAATTTTTTTTTTTTTTTTTTTGCATTCCAATTCATTCTGTTGAGAAGATGTGACTACCAGAGTGGGAGGGCAGATCTGGAAGGACAGAGCCCAGGACAGGAAGGACACCTGGCAGGTGGGGAGGTCCACAGCTTTGATGCTCATGGTGCATGCTTTGTGTCCATGGACCTGCTCCATTTGCAACATCCCTTATGCTTCTGGGAGAAGACAATTGTCAGGAAGGGGTGAATGGGGAGCCATGAACTTGATTTCAGTCACGGTAAAGGTGTAGGAGCCCCAATTGGACCAGCCAGGCAGACATAGGCCCTCAGGTAAAGGCCTGATCAAGCGCCTTGTTCACAGGAGGGATGACACTGAACCCTTCCTTAAGTGCTATGGATTGAATTGTGTCCCCCATCGTTCATGTATTGGAAGCTTAATCCCCACTGTAACTGTTGAGGGTGGGAAATCCTATTATAGTCATTACAAGGTGGGGCCTTGAAGAGGTGATTGGATTGTAGGACCATGTCATAGTGAACGGATTAACAATGGTGGTCAGGGGCGTGATTCTGAGGGCTTTAAAAGGAGAGTGAATGAGGAGGTTGGTCTTGTGGTCTCTCCGCTCCCCCATTTTCTGCCATGTGAGACCCCTGCATTGCTGTAAAGCCATCACCAAAGAAGATCCTCACCAGATGTGTTCCCTGGACTTTGGACTTCCCAGCCCCTGCAACCGTAAGCAATAAATTTTATTTTCTTACAAAGTACCCAGTTCCATTCATTTTGTTAGAGCAACAGAAACAGACTAATACACTTAGAAAGCCTTCTCCCACTCTAACTTCTCACAACAGGAGATGTCTGACTACGCTGGCTTAGAGGGAGTCCATCCCCTTGTTCCTTGCACATCAACAGTTGTCCCTCTGGTGAACATACCTCTTTTACCCTCCCTCTCTCCATCGGGCCATCACGTAACCACCGCTGAGCAATTACCATGTGCCAATCCCTTTTCTAGGCATGGGCATACAAAGTCCAGGCCTGCCAAGGGCTCACCATCAAATTAGAGAAATTATCCCTGGTAAGTCCTGTGCCAGTGGCAGAGGGAAACTCAGTGGGGGAAAAGGGTGGTGAGAATGTCAGAGAGGTGGGGAGGATGGAGGCTTCCCAGAGGGTCTTGAAAGGTGGAGGATGGTTTTCCCCCAGAGAGAAGCGGTACTCCATCAGGAAGAAGGAAAGAGTGCACGGAGCCCGGGATTGGAGAAGCTTGTTGCATTGGGAGAGTGACAGCAGCCAAGGGTGCCAGTGATCACTGAAGCCTGTATCTACAGGGTGACTTAGGTGCAGGGCTGAGCTTCCATCTCCCGACTCTCCATAGTGCTGTGAAAGGCTCATGCAGTCTCAGAATGTAGAGGGGGCTGTGGGGAACGTTGAAAATTCTCCATTCAGCCCCCTCCTCCTCTCCTCTGGTGGGATAATTTATTTTTCCACCCCTCTCACCTGGATCTTGAGGCACTCCCTGCTTGTCCTTGATTTGACCCTCAAGAACCACCTGCCCTTCCATTTGCCTGTGGTAGGGAGGGAAACTGAATACGATGAACACCTCAATGAACGGAGAAACCAGCTATGTCAGGAATCCTTGCAAAAGTGTTCAACAAAAGCAGGAAGGATGTTTCAAAGGAAAATCCTCCTATGGGAAGTAGGGAGACAAAAATAAAAAAAGAGAGAGAAAAACGAAGGTCACCTGTGGAAA
>NW_007752051.1:0-2626 GCF_000696425.1 Galeopterus variegatus | reverse complement strand
TAACTCATTTCCTCATGGAAGCCCTATGAATTGATGCTGTGGACTGATTGATTTGTGTCCTCAAAGTTCTTACATTAGAAGCTCAATTCCCACTGTAAGTGTTAAGGGTAGGAAACCCTATTATGGTCATTGAAGGGTGGGGTCTTGAAGAGGTGATAAGATTATAGGACCATGCAGTAGTGAATGGATTAGTGATGGTGGTCAGTGGCGTGGTTCCCAGAGCTTTAAAAAAAAGAGCACATGAGAAGTTAGTCTCTCTCTCTGCTCTGCCATTTTCTGCCATGTGAGACCTCTGCATTGCTGTAAAACCACAATGAAAGAAGACTCTCATCAGATGCATTCCCTGGACTTTGGACTTCCCAGCCTTCAAATCAGTAAGCTGTAAATTTCGTTTTCTTACAAACTACCCAGTTCCATATATTTTGTTATAAACCAAAGGAACAGATTAATACTTGAACACTATTGTTATGACCACTTTACAGATGGGAAGACTGAGGCACAGAGAGAGAAAGAACCTACCGGCACAGAGAGAGAAAGAACTTACCTCTGAATGCAATGGATAAGGATTAACGGTCTGCGCTTATTACAGCACAAGTTTACAATGAGTAAACTTAGGTAAGGGGGTTGCACACATTCTCTCCCCGTTCTCCTCCCACATAGCTTGTCTGCTCCTCTCCCTACAGGGCTGCATCATCGGGAGTATCACACCCGCTTAAACCCAAAGTGCTTCCACCTCTGGGACTCAGACATGGCCTGGGCAAATAGCAGTCTCTTACCATGAAAACCCAACACACACACACACACACACACACACACACACCACACACACACTGGTCCTGAGGGGACGAGGCACAGGCAGACTCCGTCTTACAGGACTGTAGGTTCAGCCATCCAGGAAAAGGATGTCCTTGTTTGACCTTCAGACCTGTCTTCTGGTCCAGCCCCATGCACTCATGCCTGAATCTTATTTTAAATACTGTATGAGTAGAGTGATAGTATAATTAAAAGCAAAAATAAAAACAAAAGTAAAAAATAAAATAAACTAAGTAAAAGTGAAAATAGCTGTTTCCAGGGAACACATGCACTCAGCACCCGCTCCCCAACCTGGAGGTTTCTGAGCCTCCACGTCTGCTGAATGGTCTCCAGGGTGCCGGGGGTGACAGCAGCCGGGGTGACAGCGGCCGGAGGGAGGCGGCAGCAGGGTGCAGAGGCGAGGGTGGTGGGGCACCCGGTGCCCATAGCGAGGCACCACAGTGAGGCATCCTGGAGGGTCCCGACCGCAGCCGCAGGACCACACAGAAGCCGCCGTGGTGTCCCGAAGCCATGGCAGAGCCTGGGAACCCCTGAAGCTCTAGCAGAGCGGAATCCACACAAATACAGGAACAAATCTCAATGAAATCCCAATGAATCCCTGAAAACAAAACGTGTGGCAAGACTAATAAGTGCAAGGGATCAATCTCAGTACATCCTCCAATTAAAAAGTGTTTCATGAGGACTTCAGCCACACACCCCCTTTCCACCCCCAGCCTAAAGTTTTGCTAATTACTGATGAATCTTTTCTATTTCCTATTGTTTAAACAATATTAGAGTGTTTTGTAGACAAAATCCAAGAGTCAAGAACAAAAGAGAAATTTCATGGCATTTAGGTCAAGATGTGCTACTCAAGTCATTTCCCCGTCTCTCCCCGCTGCCCCAATTTTATTCATTGTGATCTCAGAGGCATGACCTTATCTATTCATCGGAATGATGTTTTGGTTTACAGAAAGGGCAATAATCTGAATGACAAATAATAAGATAAAAAAACTTTATCTCTTTAGGCCATCTGTACACCTAGATTATTTCATTTTAGAGGATGTGTGTGTAGCTAGTGTACTCAACTAACCCTCGCAGTAATTACCCTAGTTTTTCCTAGTGCAATGAATACTATTTATCTTTGACAAAATAAGAATTTTAACTGTCTGGCTTTTTCTTAATTCTCCCCTAAGGGCCTATTTGGTTTAGCATCAAATATAAGATTAAGAGACTCTAAACTTTAGCTGAACAGCCACTCAAGGGATTTAGACATGATCTCTTTACACAAGAGAGTTAGCATGCATCCGACATCCCTGGCACAGAGAACACATGTTTACACATATAATAAATCTCCGAATGTTGATTGTTTATTTGAAAGCAAAATAAAAAACATTACTATACCCTCAAAAAAAAACTACTACAGTTGTGTAAAGTTCTGGGCAAGGTAAGTCTATCAATTTACACTGAATGAAGCAAAAGAAGCAAATGAAAATAATAGTGACTGGATAATCCCATAAAAATATGTGTGTATGTGTACAAATATGTATATATGTGTGCGTATATGTATTTGTGTATGTCTTAAATTTGCATAGCGCAAATGAAATGGGTAAGCATGGAAAGAATCCTCAGAAGGCTAAGTGACTTGTCAAACCTAGTAGTAGGCTCAGCAGAACTTCAAATTTCAGTTCTCAGATCAATTCTAGTGCCCCATGCATTGCCCTATGCTTTGACCCAAATTGCAATAGAAATTTGCAGGGCAGAGAGAGGGGAAACCTGCAGTTTTCTCAGTCCCATCTGTTGGCTAGTAATTAAATATTTTTACATAAGTAGTGAA
>NW_007752050.1:8784-8995 GCF_000696425.1 Galeopterus variegatus | reverse complement strand
GTGTTTGTTCATTTTGGCAGGGATTTTCTCTCGATTCTTGGGCCTCCAATTCAATTCTCTAAGGAGTATATTCTGCCCTTCGCTATCAGGGTATTTTCACACTCTGTGAACACTAGATGGGGCTATTGAGCCTTTCAAAGCGTTCCTGCCATGTAATTGTTCTTTCTTTCTTTATTTATTTCTGAGATTCCGCCTCCTTTTGCCGGGCCCC
>NW_007752050.1:8497-8727 GCF_000696425.1 Galeopterus variegatus | reverse complement strand
AGATCCCTCGCATTACCTGAGTTACACTTATTTCCCAATACCCAGGTAGATGTTTGAAACTTCTAGTAACAATTTCCCAATTACTGGGAAACCTCATAAAATCTGTAACACTTTTTTGTTCTTGGGGTCTGCCCTCACACCGGCATTGTCCACCTGGTCCTTTCTGAAGGGGGTGTTTTCTAGGCCTGGTGCCCAGCAGCCTCCCTGACAGTCTCATTCTCCTACATGAG
>NW_007752050.1:2458-3053 GCF_000696425.1 Galeopterus variegatus | reverse complement strand
TCCATCTCTACCTCGTAGTTGAACACATATCCACAAACAGGTACAGAAGCATGCACACACACACACACACACACACACACACGTCTACTCAACTGTGTTTCTCAGAATACTAAGGTACTTCAAAACATTCAGGAACAATTTGTATTATCTTTTAATTCTATTGATCCACAAACTTTTTGAAGTACTACATAATATGGTTTTGTGACTGACATGTTTTCTGAGTACATAAATATGGTTCACTGGTAAGACAACTAGGATAGGTTTCATTTTTGGACATTTGTTGGACTTAAGCATGTCTCTCTTTAATTTGTAATTTTCTAAGAGAGTACTTCAAAAAGTCCATGGAAAAATTGAATTGGAAGATAATATTAATCTTTCCACGAACTGTTTAAAGATCCCTCGCATTACCTGAGTTACACTTATTTCCCAATACCCAGGTAGATGTTTGAAACTCCTAGTAACAATTTCCCAGTTACTGGGAAACCTCATAAAATCTGTAACACTTTTTTGTTCTTGGGGTCTGCCCTCACACCGGCATTGTCCACCTGGTCCTTTCTGAAGGGGTGTTTTCTAGGCCTGGTGCCCAGCAGCCTCC
>NW_007752050.1:0-398 GCF_000696425.1 Galeopterus variegatus | reverse complement strand
TCAGTTATTTTTACACTTCAGTCTGATTTCTGTGTTTTAGAAACTTGCTGAAGAGTTGTTGAATGTTTCCAGCACTCCTCTCCTCCTACTTTAACAAGACTAAACTTCATGCATAATTAGGTTATTATTATTTTGGTGGAATCCTATCAGGAGAAAAAAAGTATGTTTCTTATCTGCTGCATAACTAGAACTATTTAAAGGTAAATTTCTAAAGTAAAGCTATTCAGAAATGATAAAATTATTGATCCTCCCCCCCCCCAAAAACAATTCTTATTTTTTCATACACTAGTTTTATAGATACAAACTTCTGGAATAAAAAAATTCCTTTAGATACATCTCTGCCTAAATGTAAACATCTTTCTTATGAATCTAACTTTTTAGAATACTTCGCAGGCTAG
>NW_007752049.1:7917-8995 GCF_000696425.1 Galeopterus variegatus | reverse complement strand
GGTTAAGATTTTTAGAAAAAAATCTTTTTTTTTTCAGAAAAAGGGGAGTGATATACAGAAAAGGAAAGTGAGGTACAGAAACAGCTGGATTGGTTAAACTTGGCATTTGTCTTATTTAAACACAGTTTAAACAGTTGGCTGCCTTTGTGTGGTTGAAGTACGGCTGCTGTGATTGGCTCTGACTCACCTATTGCTACAGAAGCACACTTCTAAATTAGCTTTTCAATTTGTTTACATACTAAGGCTGTGGTTTGTACTTATGTACGCAAGTATGGAGGCTTTCTCAGTCCAAATTTTAGTTTGATTTAACACTGAGTTCATAAAACAATCAAGGGAATGATAACACATGAATGTAGGTGTGACATGCTCAAGCTAATTCACTGACCAGATACTTTCAACCGAGTATCAGTGCCTTCTAGATAGATGAAAACAACTTTTGATTGACTTAGGAATACTTTTGTCTTATCTTGGACTTACGTGATTCAGTATGTGCTTTCACATTCCATTCTCCAACATGTGCAATGACTAATTGTTCTCTGCAAATCGCACAGATTGTTCTGTTATACTATTTACCTCCCTGATTCAGTTGTATGTGTCCCCCCATCTGTCATTAAAAGAACAGTCATAAACGTTCATTTCTGGTAATGTCTGAGTCATACTGGCAAAGGTATTGTTAATTATTAAAGAAAAATCTAATTGTTAAATAAAATTTTAAAGAGTTTATTCAAGTAAGAAGCCATTCATAAATTGGGAAACACCATACCAAAAAGGTTTAATGTTCTGATGACATATCATCAGGGGCAGGTGTTTATGGGATAAACAAACAAAATAAAGAAGTTATTTGATTGGTTGAAATTAAACAGTTGTCTTGTTTTATCTATCCCAGTGGAAAATCCTTGGTTATATAAGTATAAGTTTGTTTGCTACCTCTCATTGGCTGAACTTAAGTTCTTTTGTTTAATGTACAAAATATGTACTTTACATATACAGATACAAATAAGTTGAAAGTAAATGTTTCTAAAAATACATAAGTCATGCAAACAGTAAGCATATGAAGGCTGAAGTGAATATATGCATA
>NW_007752049.1:5274-7226 GCF_000696425.1 Galeopterus variegatus | reverse complement strand
AAAAGAAATACCACATGTTCTCACTTATTGGTGGGAGCTAAAAAATAAACAAATTAATTTAGCCACAAACTCACACAAAAAAAACCGGGGGGTGGGGTGGGGAAGAAGATATAACAACTATACTTTTTTTGAAGTTGTTACAACAAGCAAACGGAAAGGACATTCTTGGGGGGGAGGGGAGAGAGGGAGGAGGGCGGGAGGTGTCGGTGATGGGCCATAATAATCATATACATTGTATATTGACAAAATAAAAATTAAAAAAAAAACAAAAAACAAATATATTCCATTTTTTTTCTGGCCTGTAGAGATTCTGTTGATAAATCTGCTTTTTGTCTGATAGGGGCTACCTTATAGGTGACATGATACTTTTCCCTTGCTGCTTTTAAGATTCTCTATCTTTGAGCTTTGCCAGTTTGACTCTAAGGTGTCTTGGACAGGATGTTTTTGGGTTGAATCTGTTTGGGCATCCTAGAGCCTCCTGTATCTGAAGGTCTGTGTCTTTCCCTATACCTAAGAAGTTTTCCATTATTTTGTCGAATAGATTTTTCATGCCTTTTCCTTTATCCTCTCTTTCTGGAACACCCATAATTTGAATGTTTTTGTGCTTAAGGTTGTCTGCTAGCTCTCTTAGATTTACTTCATTTTCTTAAAATCCTTTCCCCCCCTTTTTTTTGTCTGTCTGGGATATTTCAATATTTCTTTCTTCTGCTTGTTCTAGCCTGCTACTTAAGCTATCAGTTTTGTTTTTTATTTCATTGACTGAATCTTTCACTTCCACGAGTTCTGCTACATTCTTTTTTAAGGTATTAATCTCTCTGTAAATTTCCTCCTTCATATCCTGGATTTTTTTTCCATTTCATTATGTTGTCTGACTGCATCTTCTTGAATCTCAATGAGCTTCCATAAGATTGTTGCTCAGAATTCCCTTTCAGTCATTTCAAGGGTTTCCTGCTCTGTAGGGTCTGGTATTTGAGAATCAACTGTACTCTTTTGTAGTGTCCTATTTTCTTGGGTTTTTGTATTTCTAGTATCTCTATGTTGATGTCTGGTTATCTGGTAGAGCTGTAGCTTTTTCTATTACTCTGGAGTGGGCTTTAAGGAGAGAGACATCCTTTTCTTTTTCTGGTCTCTGCTGGTGACTCTCCTTGAGTCAATGCAGTCAGGTGTCTGGTGGGCTTCCTGCAGAGTGGCTGTGGCCACTGCTGTGGTGGTGAGCCACTTTTGCAGCAGCCATGGCTATGGCACTGGCTGTGGTTGTCCACCTGTGCAGAAGTAATGTTTTCAGCATGCTCTCTTGTATGCTTCTGGGTGGGGGATGCTGTCCTCCTCTCCTGCCTAGGACCTCAAGTGTGCTCTCTTGTCTGTTTCTGGGTGGATGTGGCTGCCATTAGCTCCTCTTAAGTTCTTTTTTTCTTTAGTATAGGCACAAAAAGTGACCATATATTATATAACAAAGAAAACCTTAATAAGTTCTATAAAGCACAAATATTAAATAGTCTTTTTTTTTTCCTTTTTGTCTTTTTTCATGTCCGGCAATGGGATCGCAACCCTCGGTGTCGTGCCCGCACCTCGCTCAGCCAGTGAGCGGGAACCGGTCTGTATGTGGGATCTGAACCCTTGGCGGGAGCGCCTCCGCGCTCTCAAGCGGCGCACTGTAGCAGTGCGCCACCAGGCCGGCCCTTAAATAGTCTTAAGTACAATATAATAAGTCAATAATAAGACTTTATAATGACTCATACACCTGGAAATCCTAAAAATATTTATTAAAAAATTTTGGATAAGAAAGAAGACCAACACACAATTGCAAAATTTCAAAGAAAAAATGTATATACTAAAAGCAGTTCACAGGAAGATATATTTAATGAAATAAAAGCAGTAGTCAGAGCAAAATTATATGTTTAAATACTTATATTGATAAAACAAAAAATAAATAAATAGAAATTCTAAGTTTA
>NW_007752049.1:0-933 GCF_000696425.1 Galeopterus variegatus | reverse complement strand
GAATCTCCAGTAATGCTAATGAAGAGAAAAGTAAATAAAGAAAAAACAAAAAACAAAAAACCACCAACACTCTCAAGGTCATCTAAGCTACGCTCAGTTAGAAGTTGCCAGGGCTGGGTCGGGGATGGATGGTGCAGGGAAGCAGTGGAGGCTGCCCTCAGAAGGTAGATTTATCCAAGGCAGCCAAGGGGAAGATCCTGGACCAGTGGAGAGTGGGGAGCAGGCATTCTGGATCCTCCTTCTTTTCTTCAGCTCTTTAAGCAGTGAAGCTCAACACTGAGTTGTCGCATCTAGAACACATACAATGGTCTTAAGGACAGCCTGGCTTTTTTTCACTCTTCACCACCATTCTGCTTCAAAAGCTTTCCGCCATCTTTTCATGATCTGTCACTAGACGTCTCACCAACGGCTATGCACAGCAACGTTCTTTCAATCTGTGATACTGAGCCCACTACTCGATTCACTCTTTTCCATTATCCAGTATTTCTTACACTTGGGGTTTTGGTTTTTGTTGTTTTGTTTGTTTTAATAAGGACCATAGTTTGCAATCATATTTCATAAATTTGGCTTGTTAGACAACTCCTGAGGACTTTAACCATGGCTGCCGCTTTCACCTGGGTGTGGAGTCAGTCAGCGCTAGGCTCTCCTGGAGGTAAACGGAAAGGCAAACACATGCCACAGTGTTAGAACTGAGAACCAGATGGATGTTAGTCTGGTGCTTGGCTAAGAGAGTACATGCCATCTGCAGCAGATGGCATCCTGAGCACAGATTTCCAGCAATTGGATCCATCTAATTATTCACGGACGGTATTATTCATGGACGGGCCAGGCCTCTGATGAGAAATTAAAGAGGAGTGGGTAGAGACAGTATGGAAGGTTCGAGATATGGCAACTTCTCAGCCTGGAAGACCTCTATAGAGTGGAGACACGGGA
>NW_007752048.1:8606-8995 GCF_000696425.1 Galeopterus variegatus | reverse complement strand
ACATTATACAACTGAAAGAACCCAGTCATAAAAGACCACATATTGGGTGAATCAATTTATGTGAAACATCCAGAAAAGGCAAATCTATACAGAGAGAAAGTAGATCAGTGGATGCCTAAGGCTGGGATAGGGACAAGGAGTAGACGCTAATGGTTTCTTTTTGGAGTGACAGAAATGTCCCCAAACTGGATGGTGGTGTTGCTTTTGCAACTGTCTGAATATACTAAAAATCATTGAATCACATACTTACAATAAGTCAATATTATGATATGTACGTTATAATCAATAAAGTGGAAATAAATTTGGTAGGTGTTCAAAAGAAAGATTCGTTGTTATAGGAAGGCCTTGTGGAGAAGGGAGTATTTCAGAATGATTTCAGAGCATAAGTA
>NW_007752048.1:1849-6534 GCF_000696425.1 Galeopterus variegatus | reverse complement strand
CACATACTTTCAATAAGTCAATATTATGATATGTACGTTATAATCAATAAAGTGGAAATAAATTTGGTAGGTGTTCAAAAGAAAGATTAGTTGTTATAGGAAGGCCTTGTGGAGAAGGGAGTATTTCAGAATGATTTCAGAGCATAAGTATGATTTTATTTTATTTATTTGCTTATCATATCTGTCTTCTTACGAAAAGAATAAAGGTACATAAGTAAAAGTTATATTCAAATTCAAATTAACATCACTATTATATGAATGATAAACATCTAATTATAAGGGGTAAAGAAAATAAAAAGTACCAACAATATTTAAACTTCAGTTACAAAACTTCAGTTTGGATAATAGGACCCTTAGCATGTTGTCAGACACCACAAGGTTGTATAATTCTCACTGTCTAAGCAGGGCAGGACTTAGTTATATGAAGTTCAGAGTTATACAAGTTGGGGGCAGGGCTTCTGTGGACTCATCAGAGCAGGAGCAGAGAAGCTAGAATTTATGAGCATGAAGAGTTCATTCAGAGGTCATTCAAAGTTCTTTATTATGTTTTATCCCACAGGCTAAATGCTTTTTATGCCTCATCTCATTTAATCCCCATCGTAACCGTACGAGTATTGTTATCACATTCATTTTACAAACGAAGAAACTGATGTAACACCTGTTTACGTATCCCACAAATTCACCAAGTGGGTATATGTGACAGCTGAGACTTAAACACTGGCAAACACCTCAATGTTACACACCTCACCATTCAACATTACCGCTCCTTGCACTTGGTTAATTAGAGACCTCTTTCCCTCCAACATGAATTCACTGCTGTATTAATCCATTTTCTGTTGCTTATAACAGAATATCTGAAACTGGAAAATTTATAAAGAAATAAAATTTATTTCTTTCAGTTTTAGAGGCTGGGAAGTCCACGGTCCTGGGGGTGCATCTGGCAAAGGGTCTTCTTCTGAGTGGGAACGCTCTACAGGGTCCTGTGGCAGCTGTGTATCACATGGTGAGGACGCAAGAGTTCTTTCAGATGTGCTCCTTATAAAGCCCCCACTTCACATCCAAAAGAACCCACTAAACCATTTACCCATTACTCTATGAATGTGTTAGTCTATTCAAGAGGACAAAGTCCTCATAATCTAATCAACTTTCGAAGACCCCACCTTTCAAACACCATAATCTGATTTTTCACCCTCTCAACACTGTTACAATGGGGAACAAGTTTCCAACATATGAACTTTTGGGGGACACGTTTAACCTATAGCAACTGCTTTATGTAGGCAGATTCTACTGTCTTCATTGGTCTGCCATAATTTTTGATATTTATCTGCATTGGCCTCCCACTTTTTGCTGCCAGCCACCTCTAAACTCTGCTGTAATTCAGTCCCAACTACCCACTGCACATAGTTCCCATTACGAATGTCTGCTCATTTGGATTTATGGAAAATAATTCATAATATAAATAGAAGTTTGTTGTTAAGGAACAACCTCCATCATAGATAATTGGCTTAAATGCATTCTTCTACATTTTAACCCAGATACTCTGAAGCTCATAATTATAATTTGATTTTTGTACAGCGTTTTAGTAGCAGTGGTTCTGACCTTTGCATACTACTTTCAAATAGTTCTTTAGGGACAGCCATTTTTACTAGGACTATTTACCCTGCCTCCCAAACCAGAACATGAATCAGCTCTTTCCTGGTGCAGGAGCGTTACAGGAGATATTGTTAGAATTTCTGTGATTTTCAGAAAAAAAAAAAACTTCATGAGGAATAGCATTTTAAAATAGGAGTAAAACATGACAGATTAAGCATAGTTGCTTATCTTGGCTTCTCTGAGAAACTCTCCTACATGACAAAAAGAAAAAGGAATTTTTAATGCATAAACATAGTGAAAAGAGAATACAAAATGTGACAGCAGCAAATGAGAGACATCAACAATTTTGTGAGGATGGATATCAGGTGTAAGAATGTTATGTCACTTAATAGAGAAGAAGAAATTGAAGTCAAAGTTTGTGCAGAAGCATATTGATTCTCCCTACAAAATTGTGGAAGGATTATGAACTTGGAGTGCCCAGCGCAAACAAACGTAGACGTGATTCACAGATCTGAAAACGTGGGGATGAGTTCAGAGCTGTGTAAAGATCTATCCCTGGACTCTCCCCACAATAGAAAAACTCCTGAAGCTAGATGGGAACTCTTCCCCTCTCTTGTAGGATACTAGAAGTTTTTCTGTAGAGAAATAAAATCTGAGAGGATGGGCACTTGGGATATTTGACATAACAGAGCACGAATAGTTTTGATAATTTTACTTCACATCATATATATGATTTTCTTTTATATAAATACAAGTTAATTATAATGAACAAAAAACTCACTGTAAGAAATCTCAGTTTTGTTGGCTATAGTAAATGGTATATTAATTAGCTCTTTTCACTAACATTTGTGAAAAGCTCCCAAGACAATAACAACGATGAGAAATTATTAAAAGGGAATTAATCTAGTGCTGCAAAAATTGTTTCATTCCAATGAGTTGGAAAATTTTGGATGGACAAAAATAAATGCTATTGCATTTTAATTATACAGACTGCATTCTGACAATATTATGAGTTTAAAATTATATAAGGCTATACAATTAAACAAGCAAATATATATGTATACTTCATCAAGGAAGCTTCATAAGTTACAAATATCATATATCACATGTAATAAATATTTTACATAGATATATATCCACATATATAAATATCTTATTGTTCATAAAAACCATAGGAGTGATTCGAAGTAATAATTTATTATGTTATCATAACACACACAAAGATTCAACTCAGAGAATCTTAGGGTCCTAACAAATGTAGCCAAATGGCCATTACATAAATCTACAATTATATCCTGGTTTTTCTACTGATATCAAATCTACTGATGTTACACCATAATCCCAAATAGGAAAAATTAAGTATATCATATCAAATTAAAAAAAAAAAAAGAAAATGGTTGATGTATGGAGGATTTGGCATAATTTGCTTTGAAACATTATTTTCTTCACTGATTGGTTAAGAAACATCTGGGCAGGGCCGAGCCCGTGGCGCACTCGGGAGAGTGCGGCGCTGGGAGCACAGCAGCGCTCCCGCCGTGGGTTCGGATCCTATATAGGGATGACCGGTGCGCTGACAGTGCTCACTGGCTGAGTAAGGTGCTGATCCTATATTGGGATGACCGGTGCGCTCACAGTGCTCACTGGCTGAGTGCGGTGCGGCCGGTCTCAAAAAGGACAAAAAAATAAAAAAGAAACATCTGGTCAGCAGGAAAAGAAAATTTTGAGCTTTTATTGCATTGATGCTATAAATTTAGATACAAACAGACATTTTATCTTACCGATTTTATATTACTCATTATTACTAAGAAGCATTATTTTATATTTGGTATTACCATAGTGTCAAATTTAATAAATGTTGAAGATATGTAGAGAGAATGATTTTGGTGGTTTAATATAATGAATTAATTTTATGTTTGTTTTACTTGAAAAAGTAAAAAGTTAGTATTCATACCTTTAAAAAACTTGGTGGGAGACAGCCGAAACCACCGCCACCATTGCCACCACCTGAATTAACCCTGCTGCCACCAAGGACACTGGAGATGTGAAGGAAATGGCTGCAGCCACCAGCACTGCTGCCACTGCCATGAGGTAGCCCTGCTTCCACCAAGGAGACTGCAGACACAGCTGCTGATGGCAGTGCCATCCCCACGAGGTAACCCTGCTGCTGCCAAAGATACTGCACATGGGAGAGAGATGGCTACAGCCACTGGCACCACCAATAGATAACCCAGCTGCTGTCAAGGACACTGTCAAGGATACTGCAGATGTGAGGATACTGCTGCCACCACTACAAGGTAAACGCACTGCCACCAAGGACACCACAGACACGAGGGAAGCAGTTGCAGCTGCTGGCACCACTGTCGCCACCACAAGGTAAACTTACTGCTGCTGCCGATGTCACAGATGCAAGGGAGGCAGTTGCAGCGGCTGACGCTGATGCTGTCCCATGAGATAACCCCACTATTACTGTGGACACCACAGGTGTGATGAGCCATTGCAGGCACAGATATAATGGAGGCTGTTGCAGGTAGGACACTGCAGATGCCAGGAGGAAGTTGCAGGTGCTAACACTGCTGCTGTGGCCATGAGGTAAAGCCACAGCTACTGCAGACACTATACCTGCGTGGGCCACCATTGTGGACACCATAGCCAAGTGGGCAGCTGCTGCAACCACCACTTCTACCATCTCCGCCACCACAGCACCTCCAGGCAGCTATCATTGTCATGTGAGCAGCCTGCTGAACTAGAGCCACTGCTACATGCAGGCAGTCCACCAAAGCCACCTCTACAACCACCACTGCCACAACGGTGGCCTGCTACCACACAGGAACTGCAACAGCCACTGCCACTGTGCAAGTGGACTGCCAATGACTAGACTGCACAAGGAATGTCACCAGCAGAGTCCAGGGAAGGAAAGTAATAGGAGAAATAAGTACCAGTTGACTAGACATCAATGTAGAGATACTAGAAATATGAAATAAATAAATAAAAACCAGAAAATATAAGTCTACCAAAGGAATACAATAACTCGTAAGTACCAGATACCATAGAGCAGGAAATCCCCTGAAATAACGAAAACGAATTCCAAGTAA
>NW_007752048.1:0-881 GCF_000696425.1 Galeopterus variegatus | reverse complement strand
TGTCACCAGCAGAGTCCAGGGAAGGAAAGTAATAGGAGAAATAAGTACCAGTTGACTAGACGTCAATGTAGAGATACTAGAAATATGAAATAAATAAATAAAAACCAGAAAATATAAGTCTACCAAAGGAATACAATAACTCATAAGTACCAGATACCATAGAGCAGGAAATCCCCTGAAATAACGAAAACGAATTCCAAGTAAAAATGTTAAGAAAACTCAAAGAGATATAAGAATATGCAGTTAGACAACACAATGAACTGAGCAAAACCATCAAGGATATAAAAACAGAAATTTACAAAGAGATTAATATTTCCAAAAGAATGTAGCAGAACTCACAGAACTGAAGGAGTCATTCAACAAAATAAAAAGCACAACTGAGATTTTATGCATCAGGCTAGAGCAAACAGAGGAAAGAATTTCTGATCCTGAAGACAGTCTCTTTGAAATAACTCAAGTGAATAAAGACAGAAAACAGAATTTTAAAAAGTGAAGAAAATCTAAGAGAGATAGCAGACAACCTTAAGTGCACAAACATCTGAATCATGGTTATTCCTGAAGGGGAGGAGAGAGGAAAAGGCATTGAGAACATATTCAATGAAATAATAGTGGAAAATTTTCCAAGCATAGGGAGAGACATGGACCTTCAGAATCAAGAGACTCAAAGATCCTGCAATAGATTCAGTCCAAGAAGGTCCTAACCAGGTTACATGATAGCCAAACTAGCAAAACTTAAAGACAGAGAGAGAATCTTAAGAGAAGGAAGGGAAAAGCATCAAGTCACCTATGCATCAGATTAATAACAGACTTCTCAACAGAAACTGTACAGGCCAGAAGAGAATGGGATGATATATTTAAAATACTAAAAGAAAAAAAAAAAA
>NW_007752047.1:8264-8996 GCF_000696425.1 Galeopterus variegatus | reverse complement strand
ATCTGTAATTTTAAAGGTACTGCATTCTTAATAAGTCATCCTCAACAATCCTTTCTGCTTTTCTATATTTAAGTATTCTCACAATGGTATTCCTTAGACAGTCCAGCAAATATAAGTAAAACAAAGTTTCCTTTATCAAAAGAATAGATCTTTTTAAAATGTATTACACATTATTTCCTAGCTTAGGCAAAGAAAGGAAAGTCTGCTGAACATAATTTAATTTTTCTTGATGGATCAAGGACTGTCATTATGAACATTAATTATCATACTGTGCTGTGCACTCAGGGATTATGATATATGGACTTGATTATCCCTCCTCTGAATTTTTCCCAACAGCTGAGCTGTTTTATTTTTTAGTTTCTCCTTTTAACTCCATGCCTGATATTTGCTATCTTCTTTTTATATCCTGTCCATTTTATGTTTAATTTTCTTTTTAGCTTTGATATAGAGAAAAGAACATAGTTTAGGGTCAAAACATAAATTCTTCTTTTCCCCAACTTCTGAACCAAACTGATCAGGAATAGTATAGATAAATGAATAATCAAATAGCACTTTTAAAATTGATGTGACTTATATTTATGAATGCGACATAGTTCCTGGCAAGCATAGGATTCTTGAAAATGAACTCCAGAATATGGTAGATTTACCCACCATCACCAGGCTGTATTGTAGCTGCCGACTCTGGCAGACCAGAATGTCTGCTTCCTGTAAGCAGCTAGTTAACAACAACAA
>NW_007752047.1:6254-6667 GCF_000696425.1 Galeopterus variegatus | reverse complement strand
ACTGAGGGTTGCGATCCGTTGCCGGACACGGAAAAAGACAAAAAAAAAAAAAAAACTATCATAGTTTTCTCAACCCCAAAATGTTTGTTTGTGGTGGACAGTGCCGTCACAAGAGCTGAACTCAAGAGCAATAACAGAAGTCTGTCGTTCCCTCTCCAGAGGAAAGGGTGAGAAAAGAGTCTGAGTCTAATGTTTAAGTTCAAAGAGTAGGGGGAATTTCAAGTCCAAAAAAAAAAAACTAACTGACAAAAGTCCATACTCATGGAGTAAAAATGGATAGAGAAATGATGCCAATATTTCAGGACGACTGAGTTTCTTAACATCAGGTGGATCAGAACCTAAAGTAAATTCATAGAGCCTAGAAACTGGGTGGCAGTCTCCTAGGAAGAGGCCAGCAGAATCCAGGTGACAAG
>NW_007752047.1:0-707 GCF_000696425.1 Galeopterus variegatus | reverse complement strand
AAAAAAAAATCAAAAGTAATATCTTCAGTCTATCCTTAGTTCCTTCATTTTACAACTTTACATTTAAAAAAAGAAAAGAAAAGGGGCGGGAAAAAGCCTTTGCATCTCTCTAAACACTTCTAAATAAACCTTACTTGCCCCTCACCACAGAACATCTCTTCTGAAGACTCTCTGCAGGTACAATAGATAGAGCAGAGAAGACCAGCCACATACCGAGGATCCAAGAACTAGTGAGCTGAAGGTCCTCGACTCATGTAGTGGTGAGCTTATGATTTCTACCCAAATGGCTCAGGCACAGTGCAGTTTAGCACAGTACAGCTCGCCCTGGTGGACCCGGAAGGCTCCTTTAAGGTAATCTAGTCCAGCTGCCTCCCTTTATAGATGAGAATTCAGAGGTCTAGACTCTTTCCCATAAAACAGTTCAAAGCATTGTTGTCTTTCAATCTGAGTACATTCCTTCCTCCATCAGCTGTGTCCTCCTAGAATGAATAATTTCCTCTAGAGGCTAGGAAAATAGATGGAGTAAATTCCACTGATCCCTCTGTAAATGGTATATAGTTTATCTCATTGTCAGGTCTTTCCTTTTAAAGGTCACTCTTCCTTGGTAAGAAACTTTCTGATGTTCTTGTTAGAAGTAAGCTGAATTGTCTCGAGAATAAGGAAGATATGCTATTGTGCATGGATGCTTTTTCTCTGTAGTTTTTTTT
>NW_007752046.1:8589-8996 GCF_000696425.1 Galeopterus variegatus | reverse complement strand
TGGAGACAGAACGATCTGTGGATCACATGAGTCTTCATGTATGAATTAAACAAGAAAATTTAGAGAAAGCTAATAAGAGAATGCTTGTGTGAAAATAACATCTAGAGATAACAAGGTCTCAGCCCTTACTAACATGGAAGACCTACGTTTAAAATCTAGAGTTTATCTTCCCTCAATTGTATTCTAACTTCCACTCCCTGTGTGAGAACAGAAAATGACGCTGAAGCAGGGAACATCAGGGCAGGAGATACGCTGGTTCTACTGTACTTTAATTTCTTCCATAGTAGCTGCATTAGCTTTTTTTGGCTTCTCTGACTCCCCACTTTTCCTCAGGGAATTTCACTAGGTGGTTCTTTTGCCTCCACATACAAGGTTCACAGAAGGCATTTAATTAACCTACTGTGAGT
>NW_007752046.1:2188-3067 GCF_000696425.1 Galeopterus variegatus | reverse complement strand
AGTTGGTTTTTTGAGAAGATAAACAAAATAGACAAACCATTAACTAGGCTAACTAAAAAAAGAGAGAAGACAAAAATAACAAAAATTAGAAGTGAAAAAGGAGACATTACAACTAATACCACAGAAATACAAAGAATCATTGGAGATTATAAGCAATTATACAGCAATGAATTTGAAAACCTGGAGCAAATGGATAAATTCATGGAAACATACAGACTACCATGACTGAACCAGGAAGAAATAGAAAACCTGAAGAGACCAACAATAAGCAATGAGATTCAAGCATTAATCAGCAGTCTCCCAACACAGAAAAGCCCAAGACTGGATGGCTTTACCGCTGAATTCTACTAAACATTTAAAGAGCAATTAACATGAATTCTCTTCAAACTGTTCCAAAAGAATTGAAACAGAGGTCATTCTACCAAATTCATTCCATGAGGCCAGCATCACTGTGATACCAAAACCAGACAAAGATACAACAACAACAAAAAAGAAAACTATAGGCCAATACCTCTGGTGAACATAGGCACAAAAATCCCCAACAAAATATTAACAATCAGAACATAGCAACACCTCAAAAAAATTATATACTACAATCAAGTGGTTGCAAGGATAGTTCAACATACACAAGTCAATAAATGTGATACACCACATCAATAAAATCAAGTACAATAAGCATATGATTATCTCAATAGACACAGAAAAAGCATTTAACAAAATTCATCATCATTTCATGATAAAGACTCAGCAAATTAGGTACAGAAGGAAAGTATCTCAATACAGTAAAAGCCATATACAACAAATCCACCATTAATATCATCCTGAAAGTGGAAAAGCTCAAAGAATTTCCCTTAAGAATGGGAACAAGACAAGGTTGCC
>NW_007752046.1:0-1135 GCF_000696425.1 Galeopterus variegatus | reverse complement strand
AAAAAATTACATTCAGACTGGAAAAGACAAAGTCAAACTGTCCCTGTTTGCCAATGACATGATCTTATATAGAGAAAGCCTACAGACTCTACAAAAAACTCTTAGAATTGATAAACAATATCAGTAAAGTCACAGGATACAAAATCAACATTCAAACATCTGTACCATTTTTATACTCCAACCACAAACTAGCAGAAAAAAAATCAAGAAAGCTAGCCCATTTATAACAGACACCAAAAAAAGAAAACACCTAGGAATATATTTAATCAAGGAGGTGAAAAGTCTCTACAACAAGAAAGATAAATCTCTGCTGAGAGAAATTAAAGTGGAAACAAAAAGATGGAAAGACATTCCATGCTCTTGAATTGGAAGAATTAATATTGACAAAATGCCCATATTACCCAAAGTGATCTACAGATTCAATGCAATCCCCATCAAAACCAATGATATTCATCACAGAAACAGAAAAAACAATCCTAACATTCCTATGTAACAAAAACAAATCTCAAATAGCCAAAGCAATCCTGAGCAAATATATATAAAGCTGGAGGCATAACATTATTTGACTTCAAATTATACTACAAAGCTATTGTAACCAAAACAGCATGGTATTGGCATAAAAATAGACATATGGACCAATGGAGGAGAATAGAAAACCAGAAATCAACCCATGTACTTACAGTCAACTGATCTTCAACAAAGGCACCAAGAACATTCAATGGGGAAAAGACTACCTCTTCAATAAGAGGTGCTGGAAAATTGGACAGCCATATGTAGAATGAAACTACACCTGTATCTCTCACCATATACCAAAATCAACTCAAAATGGATTAGAGACTCAAATATAAGACCTCAAATTATAAAACTCTTAAAATAAAACAATGGGGAAATGCTTCAGGAAGTAGGACCGGACAAAGTCTTTATGAATAACACCTCAAAAGAACATGCAACAAAAGGAAAAATGAACAAATGGGATTACATCAAACTAAAAAGCTTCTGCACAGTAAAAGAAACAATCAATAGAGTGAAAAGCCAACTTAGAAAGTGGGAAGAAATATTTATAAGCTATGCATCTGACAAAGGATTAATATCCAGAACATACAAGCAACTTGAACAAGTTAACAGTAAAAAAAAA
>NW_007752045.1:8547-8998 GCF_000696425.1 Galeopterus variegatus | reverse complement strand
TTTTTTTTTGTCAATGGCCATCCTAATAGGTGTGAGGTCATGTCTCATTGTGGTTTTGATTTGTATTTCCCTTATGACTAGTGATGTTGTGCACCTATTAATATATCTGTTGGCTATTTATATGTTTTCTTTGAAGAAATTCCTATTCAGATTCTTTCCCTATATTTTTACTCAGGTTATTTGTTCTGTGTGTTTTGTTTGTTTGTTTGCTGTTGAACTGAAGGAGTTCTTTACATATTTTGGTTATCTCCTTATCAGATATATGGTTTGCAAACATTTTCTCCCATTCCGTAGGTTGCCCTTTCACTTTGCGGATTGTTTCCTTTGTTGTGCAAAAGCTTTTTAGTTGGCTGTAATCCTGCTTGTCTATTTTTGCTTGTGTTGCCTGTGCTTTTGGTTTCATATCCAAGAAATCCTTGCCAAACCCAATGTCAAGAAGCATTTTTTGTAT
>NW_007752045.1:4293-4776 GCF_000696425.1 Galeopterus variegatus | reverse complement strand
CCAGAATGCTGGATTCATGCTTTACTTCTTTTTCTCTCTCCCTAGGGATCTTTGAATTGTGCATCTTCTCCTGATTACACTTAGCTATGCTGGCTATAGCAAGCTTCTCTCTTCATTGTTCTCAGTTCTCAGCAGTCCCCAGGCATCCAAGCTATACTGGTTCCATCAGTGCTCTAAACGAAGTAAGACAGAAACTAGTTCACTGGGCAGCCCTCCGAAAAGCCAAAAGATTGAAAATGCATGCCACTCTCTCCTTCCCCCTGAAGGAGGAGTTATGAGCTAGAGCATTCTCTTCTCGTTCTGAGCTGTGCAAGCTTGGGGAGGGGCTGACATGAGTGAAGTGAAATTGCTCTTCTTATCCATTTTAATGAGGTTGTTCTTGGCTTTGGGCTAATCTGGGGTACTGCAACTTCTTAACTGGATTCTAGACTTCTCATATGATATTTTGGTCCTTATATTGTTATTAAATTGGTGTTCCTGTGA
>NW_007752045.1:0-3157 GCF_000696425.1 Galeopterus variegatus | reverse complement strand
AAAATTTATATCTTCTTCTATGACCTCTTCCAGATCCATATTTACAATTGGTAACCTAAATATACTTTGACTTAAATAACTATCACAGATTTATGGAAACAGTTTGACTCACTAAGAGGCAAACAAAAATTAGCTTTATTGTATCATTGCACTGCTCTTGCAAACACACTCAACCAAACTATCTGTTTCCAATCCTTGTTGAAATCTCAGGAAAATCATATGAGTCTGCTCATCATTCTCAGATACTATCAAAGAGTTTCAATTTTCTGATAATAAAAGATTCAGTCCAGTCTAATTTCAATACTTCAAACTCCGATCCAATTCAGCTCATGTCTGATACAGGCCAGGAACCCTAAATTGGGAGAGGGGGCATGGATAGCTTCACCCTGTCCCCATTTTCCTGCCTTGCTTTTCCACCAGCTTCCCTTTAATTATATTGTCCCTGATTCCCATAGAACTGGAGCATTAGGCAGGAGAGAGATAAGGGCAGGAACAATCTTTCCTTTGAAAACTGGTGTTGGTGCAGTGCTTTCTGGATTCTTTAGAGACCTTTTACTATCATTGTGATCTCCTATTTCAGTTCTCTTTGCAAAGGCAATACCTCTTTCAGTGGGCTGCTTATAATTTCCCCTCTGACTCTGGCTTCTAGTGGTTGCACTCACATAATACATTCCTGTTTGGAGATAACATGCCCCTTCAGACAGTCCTGTTAATGTAAAAGATAGAGACAGACAGGGCCTTCTTCTGACCTATGGAAAAAGCACCATAGAGCTTTAAATGTAAGCAGCCTCCAGCAGAGTGCCCCAACTAGACATTACCCCTCTTAGGCATTCCAAATCCTACCTCTTCCAAAATCCAGGGTGCCATACTTATCATATTCTCCAAATGATTTTCTTGGGGTCCTCCTCACTTGGCTTGAGATGAGGACAGGCCATCTTTCCCATCCTCCCTTACAGGGAGCAAACACATTGATCACTCTCTTCAATAAAATCTTCATCACCAGCCTTTTCAAACTGAATGAATTCAGTGTTTTTGACAAAGTTCACCTATAAACTTCATGAAAACAACTCTCAGCAAACTAGAAAAGAAGGGAACTTAAACTGATAAAGAGCATCCACAAGAAGAAAAAAATCCTACAGCTAACATCATAATTAATGAAGAATGATTAAATTGATTAATTGCTTTCCCTTAAGATTGGGAACAAGGCAAAGATGTTTGCTCCACCACTCCTATTTAATATAGTACTAAAGTCAGTGTGATAAAGCATGAAAAAGAAATAAGTATACCAATTGGAAAGGAAGAGCTAAACTGTTACTATTTACAGAAAACACAGAAAATCTCAAGGAGTCTACAAAAACAAAAACAAACCTCCTAGAACTAATAAGTAAGTTTATCAAGATTGCAGAAAACAAAGTTAACACACAAAAATTCAATCACTCCTTTATATGTTAACAGAAAACAATAGGAAACACATTTAAAACACAATAACATTTACAATCATTCCAAGAAAAAGCACAAGTAGCGACACTGAGGGTTGCGATCCGTTGCCGGTCACGAAAAAAGACAAAAAGGACAAAAAAAATAATAATAATAAAAAATAAAAGTAACAAGGTATGAACAGGACCTGTATGTTAAAAACTACAAAATGCTAGTGAAAAAATCAAAGAAGAATTAAATAAATGAGTAGATATGCTGTGTTTGTGGATTGGCAAACTCAACAACTTAATCTATAAGTTTGATGTGATTCCCATTCAAAATTTTAGGAAGATTCTTTTTAAACATAAACAATCTGGTTCTAAAATTTAATATGTAAAATCAAAGAAACTAGAATATCAAAAATAATTTTGAAAAAGTGAAATGAAGTTGGAGGAATCACATTATCTGGTTTGAGACATACTATAGCTTCAGTAATCAAGACAGTGTGCTATTTGCAGAGGGATAGAAACAGAGATCTACAGAACAGAATAGAGACTCCAGAAGTAGATCCAAACAAGTATAGCCAATTGGTTTTTGACAAAGATGCAAATGCAACCTAATGGAAGAAGAATAGAGAGTCTTTTCAACAAATGATTTTAGAATATTTGGACAATCATAGACAGAAAAAGAAAAGGAAAAATAGAACCTCAGCCTAAGCCTCATACTTTATATAAAAATTCATTCAAAATGTTTTATAAATCTGGATGTAAAGTATACAACTACAAAACTTTTAGAAGAAAACAAAAGAAAAATGTTCAGGACCTAGGGTTAGGCAAATAGTTCTTAGACATGACACCAAGGACAGAATCCCTAACAGCAAAATTAATAAATTGAATTTTCTCAAAATTAATAATTTGGGCTGGCCCGTGGCTCACTCAGGAGAGTGCAGTGCTGGGAGTGCCAAGGCTGCAGGTTCAGATCCTATATAGGGATGGCCGGTGCACTCACTGGCTGAGCACCATGCAGACCATACCATGCTGAGGGTTGCACTCCCCTTACCAGTCAAAAAAAATTAATGATTTGTTCTGTGAAATGCGCAGTTAAGAAGCCACAAACAATGAGCCGACTGGAGGAGACCTGTGCAGTGGAGCAGTCCACCCCTCCCACCTTGGACCTGCCCAATAGACAGGTGAGTCAGGAGGCTCATTCTATGGCCACAGATTCTGGATCAGAACCCAAGGTGGTATAATACAGCCACTACCACACCTACTCTCAAGCAAGGACCATTCACCACCACAGCAGCAGCCAGGGCCACTCTACAGGTAATGTACTGCCCACCTGACTACACTGACAGAAAAAGAGTCACCAGTAAAGCCTGCAAATAGAGGAAGAAATCTTTATCCTCATAGCCAAGCTCAGCATAACAGAAGAAGCAAACCCTCTACCAAATGACCAAATGTCAGTGAAAAATTACTGGAACTACAAGTAAACAAGAAGATATGACAAAGGAATACAGAAATGCTTTAATTTCAGACTCCATGGAACAGGTAATCCTTGAAATGTCTGAAAAAGAATTCAGAGCAAAGATCTTATGAAAACTTGAGGAAATAAAAGAAGACTCAGTTAGAAAACACAATGAAACAAAAAAATATCCAGAATATGAAGGAGGAAATCTACAGCGATTAATACCTTAAAAAAAGAGTGTAGCAGAACTCCTAGAAATGAAAGATTCACTCAATGA
>NW_007752044.1:8243-8998 GCF_000696425.1 Galeopterus variegatus | reverse complement strand
AGGGAAAACACTTCAGGACTTAGGACTGGGCAACGATTTTATGAATGAGACTTCTAAAGCATAGGCAACAAAAGAAAAAACAAATGCGATTATCTCAAAATGAAAAGCCTCTGCACAGCAAAGGAAACAACAGAGTGAAAAGACAACCTGCAGAATGGGGGAAGATATTTGCTAACTGTGTCCACAATATACAAGGAACTCAAACAACTCAATAGTAAAAAAAACCCCAAAAACCCAAAATCTGTTTTAAAAATTAAAACTGAGTAGACATTTTGCAAAAGAAGGCNCCAAAAACCCAAAATCTGTTTTGAAAATTAAAACTGAGTAGACATTTTGCAAAAGAAGGCATGCAAATGGCCAGCAGGTATATGAAAACATGCTCAACAAGTATATGAAAAAATGCTCAGTGTCACTAATCATTAGGGAAATGCAAATCAAAACCACAGTAAGGTATCATCTCACACGAATTAGATTGGCTGTTAACAAAAAGACAGAAATGACAAATGCGGAGAAAGGAAAACCCTTCTACACTGTTGATGGGACTAAATTAGCACATTATGGAAAACAGTACGGAGGTTCCTCAAACAACTGCTGATAGAACTATCATATCATCCAGCTGGGTATATATCCAGATGAAAGGAAATCAACTAGTTGAAGGAATATCTGCACTCCCACGCATATCACAGCTTTATTTACAATAGCCATGATTTGGACTATCCTAAATGTCCATCAGCCAATGACTGGATAAAGAAAAT
>NW_007752044.1:5853-6089 GCF_000696425.1 Galeopterus variegatus | reverse complement strand
GTATCTGTGGGGAATTGAAGCTTCCTGGATTTCTCAGTGCTCCTGTAAAAGCCCTGGCCTCTAAGATACAGGAATGTATAGGATATAAAGACAGGGAAAGTTTGCCCTCAGGCCTACAGCAGGCGTTTTACTCTTCATGTGTAATGAGGATTTGATCTGCAGGCATTTGTCCAGCTAATTGCTCTGATTCACTGCTCTATCGCCCCAGATGGCCAGATGGTCACACCCTTACCAGG
>NW_007752044.1:0-209 GCF_000696425.1 Galeopterus variegatus | reverse complement strand
ATTGATTAATCCTAAATGTTGCTTCAAAGCTTAGAGAGATACTCTTTTGAAGGGTATCTGCGTTGTTTAGTCTGAATCTTAAGGCATTTCACATGGTTTTTGAGGTGATATGTATGTCTGATATCACAGTGCTTCATTCTAGAGCTCGGTATCTGTGGGGAATTGAAGCTTCCTGGATTTCTCAGTGCTCCTGTAAAAGCCCTGGCCTC
>NW_007752043.1:7527-8998 GCF_000696425.1 Galeopterus variegatus | reverse complement strand
ACTGTTTTAACATTAGCAGCCTACATTCCTTTCAATGACATCATGTATTTTTGAAGCTAAATTTTTGGCGGTTGCTGCAGTAAAAAGCAAGAACTTTGTGAAAATCATTGTGGAACAGGAAATGAAGTTGTAGGTGTCAACTGGTTCCAAAGTTTGAGAAGTTGTTCAGTGCCCAACAAGGACACACATCTCGTTAATAAGGTATGGTGGCTATTTAAGAACGAAATAATATTATTTTTTAGGTATTATTTTTTCAGACAGCTGCTAAGCTGGTAGGACATAAACACCCATTCAGTTGTTTGGAGCTAACTACTTAATCAATGGAAGTGTTAGGTATTCCTCTTGGCCTGGGGTGCCATGAACAGAGAAGGTTTGGGAACCTCTGATGTTGACCTGTGGATACCTACATATGTGGTAAAAGTATAAAAGTACACCAGATATAACCACCCAAATCAGAGAGCAGATCTCTCTAGAAAAGCAAAAAAGAGAACGGGATCAGGGAGGGATTCGTTATGTCTCCAATGCCTTATGTCTTTTAATAAAACTAAAGCACATAGCAATATGTTAAGATTTTGACGAAGCTGAGTTGTGGGAACTCGGGTGTTTGTTATAATCAATTTGCATACTTTTCCGAATAGTGTATACTCACAATATTTCACTTTTCTATTTTTTTTAAAGGGCAGAAGAGCAGCTGTTGAAAGAGAAGAGGGCTACTTAATACAAAAGCATGGAAGGAAAAAGGAGAGGTACACAAAGGCCAGAATGAAATTAGACATCAAGCTCCATAAGAGAAATCAGAGCTCCAGAGAAACCACAAACTACCTTCCCTTAGAGTTAGGCTTTCCTGATGATAGGGGTTAAAAACACTGCCTGAGATTAGCAGTACCCTGAGTCAGCACATGACCTCTGGCCAGAGTTTCCAATAATTCAGCACTTCACATTCTTGATTTAATTATGGATATGAACACTAAAGAAAAAAATTGGAAGTGTCATAAAAAAGCAGAGAGCAGTCTGAGATCAGTGTGTATTTAAATAATGTAAACAGGGTGAGGTCTGGGAGAATTAAAATTTAGAAGATGGAAGATCACTTGATGTCAGTTTCTTTTTCCCCCCTTTCAGGGTGGATGAAATTATGTGAATATTTAGTTTAGTCTGGTTTTATTCCACCAAAACGAAGGAATATTTAAAATTTCATAGCAGTAAAAATGGAAACAAGAGAATGAATCAACAGCTGAGTGTAGCCACCAGTGGAGTCCTCTGAAGCCCAAGAAGATAGATGTAAAACTGTCCCAAAAGAACATGGCGTGAGAAGAGCAGCAAGAAGACAGAAGACACAGTGGGACTCAATAAGGTCACCTCTCTATTACGGAGAAAGAAACTTTAAAGTAGGAGGGAGAAAAAAAAAAAAAGAAAAAAGAACCAAAAGTAATCCACCACTGTTGGCACATATTATGATATACTAGTACAGTAC
>NW_007752043.1:4746-6108 GCF_000696425.1 Galeopterus variegatus | reverse complement strand
CGATTAGGGTTTGATGCCAAAGAAATGTCTGCCTTGACAGCAGTAAATGGAAGTTAAGCAGGCTCCCATGAGGACTGCCTACTAACGGCAGCAGTCGCCATCACAGTGGCCACAGCGCTTTTCCAAAAATTCTCATGAAGTGTTTTGCTCTAGTCTGACAAATTCAAGCAATTAATTAAATAAATGTCAGTCTGTTTTAAGTCTAAATGGACTATCGATTCCATTATCTTGGACTAATTATTCAGAGTAGACAAAATAATTCCTTCCCTGTGTGTGCTTTTTGTTAGAACAAAAAAATAGACTAAATGGACCTCAGCAAAAGCAGTAATATAGACAAAATTCTAAGAGATGCCTACTATCTCCTAAGGTTCTTAATCAATATAATATTTAATCTCATAAATGCACTGTACTCATCAATGAGTTTTTTGTCTCTCACACCATACTATACATTACTGGAGGGTGAGAAACTTTTCTTATTCGTCTTTGATTCCCACCTCCTAGCATATGTAGTATTTGACATATAGTGGACGCTCAATAAATGTGAACTGAAGTAAACTATTTCAAAGGACTTATATTTTCAATTACTTCTTTTCTAGGGTATATACAGAAGAGAGACTGTTAGATTATTTGCTCATTTTCAGTTTTACCCANTTTTTTTTTTGGTGGCTGACTGGTACAGGGATTGAATCCTGGACCTTGGTGTTATCAGCACCACACTCTAACCAACTGAGGTAACTGACCAGCCCCCACTGCAGAATCTATAAAACCGTGCTAACAACACCGGTCCCACAGAACTGTTTTAAGGATTAGTGAGAATGTACATGATGGATTTAGCACAGGTCTGGAGCTCAGGAATGGCTCAGAAAATGGGGGCATTTAAAATGAAAATAGGAACAAGGCTTTGTTTCCCATTCCTACTCAGTTTGTCTTGGAACTCCTATCGCTATTCATTCTCCTCTCTAAATCCTAATCCTGAAATGTCTGAAGCAAAGACTAGCGCATGTTTTAATTGGGTATTGGTCTAGTATTTCTCTTCTGCTGCATGCATGTTTATGCTCACACTCCTAGGAAGCACCTGGAGAGCACAGCTCGGGTCTGTGTAATTCTCTACAGAGAGCAAGGAGAAAAGCTGCAATCAATTAGCTAGCTTCGACAACCACTTTCGGATGAGGGTGATAAATGCCAAACGTGGATGGAACACTGGAAGCCACTGAAGAATAGATCACTGTACAGTACAGTGAATAGGGTTAAACAATATCCATTAGACTATGAGTTGTACACTCACAGTTCTCATCTTTTTTGAGTTGTAGTCTCTTCTGAGACTCTAATGAGAATAGTGGAGCCTTTCTACCGTTAAAAAAA
>NW_007752043.1:2741-3265 GCF_000696425.1 Galeopterus variegatus | reverse complement strand
TTTCTAGGGTATATACAGAAGAGAGACTGTTAGATTATTTGCTCATTTTCAGTTTTACCCACAAATTCTGCCAGGTTGCTCTTTTTCTGTGAACTGCCTTTTGAGATCCTTTGCCTGTCTCTGTATTGGATTATTTGCCTTTTTCTTATCAACCTATAGTCCACGGTGTTTTATATACTTGTATTCCGAATGCTAACCATTTGCCTAATATATTTGCACATGTTTTCTCCTGATCTGTAATTTTTCTTTTAACCTTGTATCTTTTATCATATCCGTTATGTTTTAATACAACCCAAATTATCAATCTTTTCCTCTTTAATTTGAGCTTTTTATATCTTAAGGGATCCTTCCCTATCTTGAGGTCATAACGATAGTCTCCTATAAATGACAGTTTTTTTAAGAACCTAAGTTCCTCCTCAGACTTCAGATTAACCTATGCCTATTGCATTTAGCTTCTACAGAGGGGTGTTAAAATGGTGCTCTTTTGGTCTCACTTCCGTTTCAGGTCCCAAAATATTATCAAT
>NW_007752043.1:0-229 GCF_000696425.1 Galeopterus variegatus | reverse complement strand
GATCAAAACCAATCAAGAAAGCAGAAAACGTATTTTAAAAACCCAAGGTTCATGTGTAAACTTGAAATTCTTACAAATAGTTTAAATATGAGATAATAATAATAAAAATCTCGGGAACTCAATGTTTGTTCCCTTCCTTTGTTCCTTCTTTTTTTTTAAAATTACACGCGATTAGGGTTTGATGCCAAAGAAATGTCTGCCTTGACAGCAGTAAATGGAAGTTAAGCAG
>NW_007752042.1:8348-8999 GCF_000696425.1 Galeopterus variegatus | reverse complement strand
TGCTTTGTGCAGGGCCTGGTCCTGTTCCACACCGGCAGTGCCCGCTGGGGTTCTACAACACTGTGGTACTGCCTGATAAATGCTTCTTGATATCGATGATGATGACAGTGAACATGACATCAGGTACTATTATGCACATAATCAATGATTTTGTATTGATTAGCCAATTTGTGCTAGGTCCTGCCTGGGCAATGGTGACATAATGATGAACAAGAAATACAAGAGCCCTGACCTCAAGCAGTTTTACGTTTTAGTGGAGGTAGACAGAAAATAAACATAGCATAAACAAATAAGAAAATTTCAGATACAAAGTTTCTCTAAAGTGCACAGAGAGGGGCGAGGCCATCAGACATACAGTCCTGCACCTCCAAAAGCTAATGGAGCTCCTGTACTGTGAGTGCTGGAAAAACATAAATATTCCAGTAGTAGATATTTGAAAAGCCATGTAAGGAATCAGTGTACCAATAAAAATGCTCAACTCACATCAGGTTTACACTGGGTTCTGCTTTTAAAGGTCTCTCATTACACTTGGTGGATATTCCTTTATATACATTTGTATTAGTCCGTTTTGTGTTGCTATAACAGAATAACTGAAACTGGGTGATTTATGAAGAAAATGAAATTTATTGCTTACAGTTTCTGAGGCTGGGA
>NW_007752042.1:5211-7485 GCF_000696425.1 Galeopterus variegatus | reverse complement strand
TCCATCTGGTGGTGGCGACAGTGACCCAGGGGTCTCACATTGCAAGATGGCAGAAGCAGAGAGAGAGACAGACTCTCGCCTTCTTTTAAAGCCCTCAGAACCACAGCCCTGACCACCATTTTTCATCCATTCACTACTGCAGGGTCCTACAATCCAATCACCACTTCAAGGCTCCACCTTTCAATTACCATAATAGGATTTCCCACCCTCTTAACAGTCACAGTGGGGGCTAAGTTTTTAATACATAAAACCGGGGGGGAGGGGGATACAATTCAAGCTTCAGTGAGTTTGGGGGGGACATAATTCAATCCACTACAACATTGTAGCTCTATCCTGTTTAAGCTTTCAAAAGGTAGTCATCTAAAGATTGACCACAATTCTATTTCACCAGAGAAAAAAAACACACTTTGGAGTTTGTCTGGAAGACAAACTTCAAGAACTGTGAATCCTGAAATATCCCACTGAACTGCTTACAGCATCATCACACTCAGAAGTCAGAAAAGGGATGTCATTTTCCAATCAAATTAACAAGGTCAAAATGCAATTGGCAGGGAGGAGAAAATTAGCCACAAACAGGTCCAGGTATAAATTATTTATAATCATTAAAGACATCTATTTTAATACTTCACATGATACTAATTAAGAGAAAAACCTTCACTGAATGTGCGTAATACATTTCATGTAGTCAATGCAATTTTTAAAAAGGAATTTATTAATTCCTGCAAGAAAGGTAACTGGAAAACTAAGGCAGAAGGTGAGATAATTCTTGCCACACTTGGGAAACTCAGCATCTTGAGTGACGTAGCCATGTTCATTTGAAAGATTAATGGTTTGGCACAGAAAAGAAGAGACGAATGCCAACCTGAGTCTTTTCAGGTGACTTCGTTACTGAACAAAGAAGGTCCTCCTGCCCGATGTGCAGCTAAGTCAAGCACTGAACACCAAGATTTGCAGTAAAGAAAGTAATGGCTTTATTGCACGGGCCAAGCAAGGAGAATAGGAAGCTATTACTTTAAACCCAAACTCCCCGCTGACTTTCATTCATGGGTTTTTAAAGGCAAAAATTAAGGGTAAGGGGCCAGGGCTTGTGAACAGCTCGTGGACATCTCTAATTGGTTGACCCTTGTGCAAGCATCGGCAGTTTCTTTAATCTGATTTATCTCTGTCCTTGGTATTATCCTGTCTGGAAGTTGGACGGTCTACGTGGATGGTCTGTTCCACCTCCAACCTCAAGAATCTGCAAAACAACTTAAATCTGGGTGTCAGTGCTGTTATCTTCAAGGCAAAGAACAGAAGCATCTTGTGACTATAAATCACTACTGACTATTGTTTGAACTACTATTTTTTTTATGTTCAACTGACTACATTTTTCTCTAAGATAAACAGAACATTCTTTAAGCTAATCTTTACCCTGTTGCAAGTTCCCACCCTTGCTTTGCATGCTTAACTGCCATAGTGGCAACAGACTAACTCTTAAACGAGGCAAAATACATTTTTCCTCTAAAAATTAAAAGCAAATTAAGTTTGCAGCTGTCGGTTTCAACTTCTATAACACTAGGGCAGATAACATAGGTCAAGTGTTCCAGTGTACCCTTGTTACTCATGTGCCATTTTAGTTTTACTCTTGAATTTTTCTGATTACATATTTGAAATCACTACTAACAGCAACAAAGGCTCTTGCTGAGGACAGCTCCCCTCTTCCCCTCCTGTGCCATCTCCTCTCATCCATCTCATAGATACGATGTAGTTTCTCCTACCAACCTCATTCAGACTGTCCTCCAGTCTCTGCCCCACATTCTCTCCTCTGCTTCATCCCACTGTTTACTTCATCTTCAGGACTCAGGTGAGAAGTCAACATTTCCAGGAATCTGACTTCACCTACCAAGCCAGGATTGGGATTCCCGGTACATGCCCCGCAGCATTCTCCAACTTCAGTGTAAGGGTCTCAGCTGGTCTAGCTCTCCTACCAGACCAGGGACTTCTAGAAGCCGGGACAGGCTGCATGAAGACTCCCAATAAAAAGTTAGTTATTGAACAAAAGGGCTCAATAGTTTATAAAACACTCCTACATACGGTCAACTCACACATACCTGAAGGTATCAACACAGAGGCCGGCTTAAATAGATGTGAATTTCCAAGTCCCAGCTGCGTTTCACATTGGACTGCACGTGTGTGCTTACACTCCGGTGCTGCATGTCAGATGTCCCAGATAATCGCAACCACCCTTGGGGCCCCGAGGCCTTGCTCTGTCAACATCTGCTTCTTACATCTCCA
>NW_007752042.1:0-715 GCF_000696425.1 Galeopterus variegatus | reverse complement strand
AAGGAGGGGATTAAGTCTAAATTCAGCATGTCTGAAAGAGACATCCTTTTGTTTACCTAACAAACCTTTTCCTCCCCATGCCTCTCCCACCTGTCAATGAGATCACCATTCACCAAGTTATCCAGGCCAAGCTCCATCTCTTCCAGCCTCCAGGGGGGTTTTCTATGTCTTCAATAACTTTCAGGTGTGTCCACACTTCTTGCCATTATCCTAAGCCACAACAACATCCTTTCTCATTAATCTAACTGCTTCCTAGTGTATCATTCTGCCTCTAGTGACACCCACAAATGTGCTTTGCAACCAGAATGATCTTTTTATATTCTGTAAGAGTATGAGGATTGCTTTAATTGTGTTAATTCTTTAAATGTTTGGTAGAATTCACCAGTAAAGCCATCAAGTCCCGGACTCTTCTTTGTGGAGAAATTTTTTTTATTTTTTGTTTTACTTATTCAATCTCTTTGTAACTGAGACTTCATTCAAATTAAAAATTTCTTCTCTATAAAATAAATTCTTAAGAGAATAAAAGACTTGGGAGTATTTCTCCCGAATACTGCAAGAAACTATTTGCAAACCATATATCTGACAAAGGACTTGAATCCAAAATGTACAAAGAGCTCTTAAAAGTAAAGCATAAAGGGGCCGGCCCGGTGGTGCACTGGAGAGTGCGCCACTTGGGAGCACAGCAGCGCTCCCGCCGAGGGTTCGGATCCCATGT
>NW_007752041.1:0-8999 GCF_000696425.1 Galeopterus variegatus | reverse complement strand
AATTCTAAAATTGCCAGAGACAGAGGAGGAAACAAAGAGTGCTGTTACAGTGAATCCTGAAAACTGATGTTCATATGTACTTCATCTGATTAGGGTGGCAGGGATCGCTGTGAAGAGGAAGAAGAGCCTGTCCCAGTTCAGCACTTAACAAATGTGTGGTAGACATGAGGATTGGATTCAGAATTCTGTGCATCAATCTGCATCAATCCAGGCACAGATCTGTTAAAGGAATTTGACTAGCATGTCAGTGGACAGAAACTGGAGTCAAGGGCAACCCACATATCACAGTTGTTGGCAAACACAGAGAGGTCTGAATACATCTCCTGCTAAATAACGAGTACTTGGGAAAATATAATCAACTTGGGGAGTGAAAAAATGCTTTAGGATAAGGGGAAAGGAGTGATGTATTCAGAAGACTTCTTAAAGTTAACTATTAGTAGAGTTATCTACTCTTGCATAAATAATTTTGGAAATCTATTTGGCATCCTCAATATATGCAAAAAAGCATAATCTCCATGAAATGGGAGTCAAAAGCCACAAGAAGAGAGAAAGGATGAAAGTAAACTAAAAATGTAACAGCAAAGTTAAAGTCTATATTGAAAGTACAGTTGAGAAAAGCAAAATGACAATCAATCTGGGCTTATGAATTGGAAATCTTGCTGTATTTTAGGTAAAATCAGTAACGACAGACTCACATCTACTTAAAACTGGAAAAGAACAGTAGTTTACATCACTAATGAACTGTGGGAAATATTTTAGTGTTTGTGTTCTTCTTCCAGTAAGATGTTACATTTTTAAGTATATTTACATACATTTATATGTAGCACATTTGTATACATACTATATATACTTACATGCTTTTATAGATTTATTTTTTTTCAATTGACAACATGTTATAAATGTTTTTTAGTGTCATTACATTTTTTAAAACACTTTTTATTGTAGTCCATTGTATCGAGTTATTTAATGCTTCATTGTTGGTCATTTAAATCATTATTTATAGTTATAAATATAACTTTATTATAAACAACCATATCTGTTTATTCCTATAAGGCAAATTTGTCAAACAAATTGCTGGATTAAATAGAATGATAATTTTTAATTATAAGAATAAATTTAAAAATCCTAAGCATTCCCTACCCAAACAGGAAATTCCAGGTTTCCTCTCAGGTGACCATTTGCAGGTGAACCTCAGGCTTCTCTTCAACACTTGATGTGAAAAGACAATGAAGAAGAGCCCACAGTGTTCTCAGGATAAAAAGTTGCAACTCAGGACTTTTATGCCTAGCTAAACTGTCTTTAACATGTAAATGCAACAGGAAGAGGTGCAAGGTTTTAAAAAATGCCTAATCAGGTACCCCTATTTGAAAAAAAAAATCGTGGAAAAGTAACCCTTCAAAATTCATGGAATATAAGGCTCAGAAATGAGAAGCTTTGTTTTTTTTTTTTTAAAAAAAAGACATTTACTCTCCCAGTCTAGGACTCTATCATAAGCAAATAATCTAAAATTTGTACAATGATTTATACATTAAAAAGATCATGTTAAGATATTTAGCAAAATATTGGAAATAATTTAAATATGAAGCAGAATTGAAATTATGACAGTAACCCTTCAAAATTCATGGAATATAAGGCTCAGAAATGAGAAGCTTTGTTTTTTTTTTTAAAAAAATAAAGACATTTACTCTCCCAGTCTAGGACTCTATCATAAGCAAATAATCTAAAATTTGTACAATGATTTATACATTAAAAAGATCATGTTAGGATATTTAGCAAAATATTGGAAATAATTTAAATATGAAGCAGAATTGAAATTATGACGGATTAAATGATGCTTTTGTTTTTCTCTCAGCAAAGTTTTCCTAAATTGTGTCTTTGATCATTGCTGCTCTTTCAGCAGTTTCATTTGCTCCTCAGTCAATCATATAATTCTCACGTTGGATTTTTCTCTACCATCCTGTCTTTATGCTCTTCTCTCTCATTATTTTCTACTGTTTTTGTCCTTTTTTTCCCTCCAAGGGTTTTCCAAATCTCTTCTCTCCATCACAAATCTCATTTCTCTCAGTGCCAAGTCTGTTTTCTACTAGTTAACCCTTGAACAGCACAGTTTTGAATGGTGCAGGCCCATGAGATTTTTCAATAATATGCAGATTTTTTTCAATAAATACACTGCAGTACTATTAATGTATTTTCTCTTCCTTATGATTTTCTTAATGACATTTTCTTTTCTCTAGCTTACTTTATTGTAAGAATACAGTATATAATACATGTAACATACAAAATATGTGTGAATTGACTGTTTATGTTTTTAGTAAGACTTCTGGTCAATAGTGGGTTATTAGCAAAGTTCTGAGGGACTCAAAAGTTGTGCATGGATTTTCAGCTGCACAAGGAGCCAGCATCCATTACCCCTGTACTTCCAATGCAGACTTTAATTTTGCTGTTACATTTTTAGTTTACTTTTATCCTTTCTCTCTTCTTGTGGCTTTTTGGCTCCCGTTTCATGGAGATCATGCCTTTTTGCATATATTGAGGATGCCAAATAGATTTCCAAAATTATTTGGAAATACTTTATTTATTTGGAAATAATTTGGAAAAAAATATTTGAAAATAATTCTATTTATTCTAGAGTAGATAACTCTACTAGTAGATAACTTTCAGAAGTCTGAATACATCATTCCTTTCCCCTTATCCTATAGCATTTTTTCACTCCTTATGTTGATTATGTTTTCCCAAGTACTTGCCATTTAGCAGAAGAGATGTATTCACACCTCTCTGTGTTTGCCAACAACTGTGATATGTGGGCTGCCCTTGACCCCAATTTCTGTCCACTGACATTAGGTTTTTGTAAACCTTTTTAATAACATGTAAAAATATGACATAAATCAAATTTTAAAAAGCTAAACAGGATTCGGATTTATATAAAGAGAATGATACACCTATGTAAAGGAAAAAACAAAGGAATGTTTAAAACTAGAAAAATACCAAAATCATACAATTGTTTCCCTGAGAAATGGAATTTGAATGTTTTCTCCTTCTTTACATTTTTTTTAACTTCTAAATTTATATACTGAGCGTTACTTTTATAATCATAAGATAAATATATGAGTCAAAAAGTTTTAATGAAAACCTTATATTGGTCAAAGTGATAAAGTGACAAAATTATAAAATTAATTTTTCTAAACTACTCATGAAACTATTACCAAAATAAACTATTTCATGAAGGGTCTTCAAAAAGTTCGGGGGAAGATTCACATTACCTTTTAATTCCATTTTTCCACCAACTTTTCAATAACCCTTCATGTTGCCTTTTCTTCCAATCAACCTGCAGATGTTTTTTATACTTGTGATATAGTTTACATAAAATTTTAAACTCTGTTTTCCACTTAATTTTAATTCATAAACACACGTGTCTATTTCAAGTTGGATAGGTATCACATTTGGTATGTTATAACAGCCAACCATCCTATCACATATGCAAGGGTACTTCAAAAAGTTTGTGGAAAATAGAATGAAAAGGTAATGCAAATTTTTCCATGAACTTTTCTCAAAGTACCCTCATATAGGCTTTAATTTATATAACCACTCACCTATTGTTGGGCATTTAGGTGTTTGCAGTTTGACATGATAACAAATGCCACGACTTTACACTCAGAGCTCTCTTCCTTTTTATAATTTCCTTGAGATACTCTGCAGACATAATTCTTGTGTAAAAGGGTATGCATAAACATTTGTATGGTTTTTGGTATATGTTGCCAGATCACCCTCTAAAATATATGGAGTTTATGTATTTTTAATATTCTCTTGCAGAAAAAAAAATGAACCAAAAGAAAAGTCCATTGTACTTCCTGGACATTAAACTAGAAAGGACCTTGGAGATCAGCCACCTAGTGCAACTCTTATTTTATGGAGGAGGGATCAGAGACTCAAGGTAGTCGTTCATTCCAGGACCAACACAAATTATGTAGAGCAAAGATTAAAGTTACACCTCCTGACTATGGAGCCAGTGCTCCCCTCATGCCACCTTGTCAGTGTATCCTCTCTCTCTTTCCTCATTCCTCTGGAATTTGAAATTCCAGATGAAGTGGAATTTGCTTCAGCATTTTATCAAATCTTTGCTCTGCTATGAGTAACTCTCACCATGTTGCTTCATCTTTCTGGCCTTTAGTTTTTTCTAATCTGTTAGGCAGGAATCCTAATATGATGCCCACCTTACAGGGTTGTTGTAGGAAGAGAGATAATGCTTGTGGGGGCCACCACTGGTCCATAGGGTACTTCCATGAGAATTAGAAAAAGGCCATAGTTAGAGAGCATCATTTGTTGAGCACACAGGGCCTTTGTGCCACTTAAGAAAAGGTGTTCCTTCCTCCAAGGATGCAGCCCTGGCAGGGCACACAGTTTGGTGAGGATAACATAGGATGGATCTCAACCCTCATTCATCCCTTTGTTTGGGAGCCTTTGTGTGCAGGGAAAAACCTGTACAACCACACAATAAAGGCCAATCCATGGGAGCCAGTGTTCTTATTCATACTCTCATTATTATTTGGAGGAGATGACCATTACCATAGGACACTCACCCCATCCATCCTAGTGCCCCAAAAGTGGAGGCAGAGAGCATTTCTAGGCAAGCAAGAGTTAAACAGGGGGCCAAATCCCGCTGCTGTGATGGCCATCAAAGCCAAATGTGAGCTCCGACCTTCATTAATTCAAGCTTTGTACTTTTGCCACAGGACTGTAGTTTTTGCCTGGTGCATCTGCTCTTCCTAATTTGGCCTGTTTGGGTAACAGAGCTCCCAGAGATCATCTAAACCTCATTTGATGCACCTGTGAACAATTTATTATATTAATATAACAGCAGGGGAGGAGCAGAGACACTAATGAATAGACTGTGACTGCCAGGTCTCCTTGTCACAGCCACAGAGGCTCCTTTTTTTCTCCCCACCTCTGCTCCCTATCCCCAGGTCACACTGGGGAAGGTCTGCACACCCCAGGGCCGGTGTATCTCAAGCTAACAGTCCCCACATCTGGCCAGAGTTAAGCACATCCATTAATTGTCTCTTTTCAAGCTCTGCAAAATTTTCACCTTATCTGACTTGAAGAATTTGTTCTCAGGTAGAAATGGAGCACAAGTGTTGCTAACTAAGGTAGCTTTGAACAGTATTTGGTAACTGTCTTCACAGTTGCATTCCATTCATCAAAGCAGATATGTACCTCAGCAACACAGAGAGTGATTAGTCAATGTCTTTATTTTGTTGACTCTCAGCACTTCTGCACTGGCATAAAGTTGGGGAGAATTTTCCCTTTTCCATCACTTTAGAAGATACAAATGTGTTTGGTGATGCTCTGTTCCAACACTCCTTCAAAAACATGGGCTGTTTTTCTATTTTCCCTGAAACGTAAAGTCGCTCAACTTCAAACCAAAATATGTAGTTCTGGAAATGAAAACCAATCCACAGATGTTCCAACATGGGGTGTATGCCCCTCTCCCTCCTAAAGTATGGCAAGTATGTGACTCCTGACTTTCTCTCCAGCCCCTTCACTCCGCACTTGTCTTCCACTTCACGCTGTAGCAGGAAAAGGAAACTTTGCAGTTCCTAGGAGAGGTCATGTTATTCCCTGCCTCTGTGAGTTTGCCCAGGCTGTGCCCAGGGTCAGGAATGCCCCCGACTGCTCAGTTTGCCTTGTTCCCTCCTACCCATCATTTCACCTTTGGCTCAAGTCTAGATTAATTATCCCTCATCTGTGCCCCCTGTGCATATACCTCTATCACTGCATCCGTCCTCTTTCATCATAATTACCTGTTATGTTTCTATCTCCCCTTCCCCCTGGAGTGTGAGCTCCATAAATGCAGAGATTGGTCTTAGTCATATTTACATACTCAGTGGATGAATGGAACCATGCAGGGCTTTTTGCTGGGGAAAGAAGACAGCAGGGGAAAAGGAGTACATAAAGGATAAAACACGGTCTTGTTTGGTGTAACTGTGAAGAGTCCTGGCCCAAGTGTTCTTAGAGTTCTCTTCCAATTATTGGCTGTGTGAGCTTAGAGAAGTCATCTCACCTCTCTGGGCCTTTGTTTTTTAAATCCATAAAGAATATTGGATGAATTAGTGGTTTTTAAACTATGCTCCTTGGAGTTCCAGGGATTCTGATGGGGTGCAGTGTGCCCATAAAGGGAGTGCATAGAACAGACAGACCTCAAGTACCTTCTTTTTTTCAGATTCAGCTTTCTTTGAGGAACAAATTCTATGTCTTTAACCATAGGCCTAAGAAAATAGCTGATTAAAACTGCCAACTTTGCATGTATTAACTCATTGCCTCATTATGACAACCCTATGAGAAGGTAGTTTTGTTCCGCATTTTTAAAATGAAGAAACTAGGGCACAGAGAAGTAAAATAACATGCACATTGACACACAGCTCATGAGCAGTAGAGCTAAGATTTTAACTCGGGGCCTTCCAGGTCTAATATTTGGCAGTTTTATTATTGAGCTGAGGATCAAGCATGTAAATAAAAAGATAACTACATATGTAATGTAGTCTTTGCAAATCACTAAGCAAGTGATGCAAACAGGATGGCCTAACAACAGAATCCAGAGGAGGCTGTCATCAGTCTGGCTTGGCATATTCAAGGAAAGAGCAGTAGAGCTAAGATTTTAACTCGGGGCCTTCCAGGTCTAATATTTGGCAGTTTTATTACTGAGCTGAGGATCAAGCATGTAAATAAAAAGATAACTACGTATGTAATGTAGTCTTTGCAAAGCACTAAGCAAGTGATGCAAACAGGATGGCCTAACAACAGAATCCAGAGGAGGCTGTCATCAGTCTGGCTTGGCATATTCAAGGAAAGCTCCTTGGAGGAAACTGAAGCAGAACCCCCAACAAGACTAGGATCCAGAAAAACGGATGCATGGGGGAGTACCATTAGATCTAGGAGAAAGGGAATATAATAACATAACAAACATACAAAATGAATATATTTACCAAACCCAAAGGCAGCAAGAGCTTTCTATTTTATCCTTTAAAAGCAACCCTTCCCTCGTGTTGGCATACACAGTATCTGGGGTCAGGGACTGAGCACCAGCTATGCCACTTTCCAACTGTGCTATCCTGGACAGCTCCCATGGCTTTGTTGAGCCTCAGTCTCCCCATCTGTTTTAGTCCATTTTGTGTTGCTATAACAGAAACACCTGAGACTGGGTAATTTATAAAGGAAAAAGGTTTATTTGGCTTACGATTCTGAGACAGCTGCATCTGGTGTGGACCTCAGGCTGCTTCTACTCATGGTGGAAAGTGGCAGGCAGCCGGCGGGTACAAGCAGATCACATGGCAACAGGAAGCAGGAGAGGGAAGCAAGAGAGAGAGAGAAGGTGCCAGGGTCTTTTTAAACAATGAGCTCTCGAGGGAACTAATAGAGCATGAACTCACTCATTAATCCCCCCTCCACCAGGGAGAGCATTAATACATTCATGAGGGATCCGCCCCCATGACTCAAACAGCTCCCAACACCCCTAACAACAGAATCCAGAGGAGGCTGTCATCAGTCTGGCTTGGCATATTCAAGGAAGGCTCCTTGGAGGAAACTGAAGCAGAACCCCCAACAAGACTAGGATCCAGAAAAACGGATGCATGGGGGAGTACCATTAGATCTAGGAGAAAGGGAATATAATAACATAACAAACATACAAAATGAATATATTTACCAAACCCAAAGGCAGCAAGAGCTTTCTATTTTATCCTTTAAAAGCAACCCTTCCCTCGTGTTGGCATACACAGTATCTGGGGTCAGGGACTGAGCACCAGCTATGCCACTTTCCAACTGTGCTATCCTGGACAGCTCCCATGGCTTTGTTGAGCCTCAGTCTCCCCATCTGTTTTAGTCCATTTTGTGTTGCTATAACAGAAACACCTGAGACTGGGTAATTTATAAAGGAAAAAGGTTTATTTGGCTTACGATTCTGAGACAGCTGCATCTGGTGTGGACCTCAGGCTGCTTCTACTCATGGTGGAAAGTGGCAGGCAGCCGGCGGGTACAAGCAGATCACATGGCAACAGGAAGCAGGAGAGGGAAGCAAGAGAGAGAGAGAAGGTGCCAGGGTCTTTTTAAACAATGAGCTCTCGAGGGAACTAATAGAGCATGAACTCACTCATTAATCCCCCCTCCACCAGGGAGAGCATTAATACATTCATGAGGGATCCGCCCCCATGACTCAAACAGCTCCCAACACCGCCACATTGGAGATCAAATTTCCACGTGAGTTTTGGAGGGGACAACACATCCAAACTCCATCACCACCTTTAGAACAGGATTAATGATAAAGGGTTGCATGTGACAGACTGTGTAGTTTAGAATAATATGCAAAAGCACCAAGTTTGGGCATATTTAAAATATTTTCAAAAATATGCATATTGTAAAAAGGCTGTACATAGAATTCTTGAAATAAAAATATAATAAGGATTTATATTTGGGGGGTCTTATATTTTTATTATCATGTAGCACAGTTTAGTTGCACATTTTGCCTCCAGGGGGGGTCATTGAGAAGAAATTCAATGCCCCAAATTTATTTTCCGAGGCAAGAGGGAAGATCCCTAGGACGAGTGTGCTTTTCACTGTCTTGCTGTTCCAAGCTTTTGGAGGCCTGGGGCAGCAGAGTTTTCTATCAGCCCTCGCACAGTAAGAATCTTAGTTTAAAGAACTGCTCTTTGAATTTCCTGCAGTACTTAGCTCAGCACCAAGATTCAGTGGGATTCTGTTCTATTCTACTTTATCTACCCTACTGTACACTATTCTATTTTTTCTGTTCCCTTCTTTTCATTCATTCATTCATGAAACATGTATTAAGAAACTATTTTGTACCAGGCACTACATTATGTGAGTGGATACAGAAATAAATAAGACATAGCACTGATCTACAAAGAGCTGAAAATTTTGAGTCAGAAAGAAACCTATAAACAACAGATATTTGCTACATCTACACATTGGAGAGCTTCTAACACACAGCA
>NW_007752040.1:8248-9001 GCF_000696425.1 Galeopterus variegatus | reverse complement strand
AGGTCTTAGCTTTTGTCTTCCTGACCTCTTTCCATGTCTTTCTCTTCCTCAATGTGTAACATTGTAACAATACAATCTTCTTGAAAGGGAGTTCCCTGGTTACTCCACTGCACGTGAACCCACTCCATTTTCATGGCTTCAAAATGAGAACCCTAACATTTGTGTATTAATCTGGGCTGTCACACAGGTTTCAGATTCCACAGTGGTAGTTTTACCTATCCAAGCAAATATAACCTATTAAAGGGCAGGGTGGTCTCTAGTCCATGTGCAATGCCCAGAATACTGCGCAATAATTACTGTAATGATTTCTAAAATCTGTTCCCTCACAATTCTCACATAAATTCCACACAAATTGAAAGTAACATATTTTTTAAGTGGTTAATTAGAAAAGGCAACATAATGCATAAAATACGTCCTTGAAGAAAATGATATTTATTCAAAAGTAAAAAAATACAAACATTTATTTTATGGTAATTATAATCAGCATTTCTATATTTATGCATATGGATTTTAGCACTAATCATTATGTACAATGTTATTCTCTGCTTTTTTCCCATGACTTTACATCGTAAATGTATGTACTAAGTACCAATTCTATTTTTAAAAATTTATTCATAATTCTATAAGATACTTATGACAATGACATAAAGATAATTTCTACCCTTTAAGATTGCTCAATATATTTACTATGTCAGGACTAAAATAATGTAAGCATAAGAAATACTCTTATAAATAATGATGGGATGCTGGAAA
>NW_007752040.1:6271-6524 GCF_000696425.1 Galeopterus variegatus | reverse complement strand
AGGAGAGTTTTCCCTATGTTTTCAGGTCTATATTTGAGTCTTTATTTTGAGGTTTGTTTTTGTTTTTGGCACTTGGCTGGTAGTGGGATTTGAACCGTTGATCTTGGTGTTGTAAAACCATACTCTATCCAACTCAGCCAATGGGACAGGCCTGAATTTTGTGTGTACCGTAAGATAAGAATCCAATTTTATTCTTCTGCATGTGGATATTTAATGTCCCCAGCACCCTTTGCTGAAGAGATTATCCTTTTCC
>NW_007752040.1:2590-2794 GCF_000696425.1 Galeopterus variegatus | reverse complement strand
CTGCAGGGTAACATCATCTCCAACATATCATTATAAGGACTTTGTAAATGTATGAATAAATAAATCAAAATAAAATGGTTGGGCAGATTGAAAATGTGCATGTACTCTAAGCATTAAAGCATGGAATATAACGGTATACAATGATGACTTAAAAACTAAATGTCTATGCAGGTGGAAAATCGAATGGTAATTACTATAGATTTG
>NW_007752040.1:0-470 GCF_000696425.1 Galeopterus variegatus | reverse complement strand
CAGATACCTGTGTGCAATACCTGATGCTCAAATCAGGATATCCAACATTACACAATGCAATCATTTTTGGGCTCCTTTACCAACTTCTTGTTAACCTATAATTAACTTAGTAAGAAGCAATATTTTTTAATTTGCTGAATTGTGATTGTATTTTATTTCTTGTGTATTGAAACATAATTGATTATACAGATTTGTGGGATACAAAATTAATAATCAGTATTTGTGTACTGTACGTGTTGATCAAATCAGGATAATTAGGTTCCCCCCTCCTCCGATGGACAACTAGAGAGGTCTGGTTCTAGCCCCTCTTCTCCCATAAAAAGAGACCACAACAAACAAAAAAATATATTTTGACTGGAATGACTGAGGAAATACACATGAGGAGAGTGAAGAGGTCCCTGCATAGGGTGGAAGAAGGAAACAGCACCATATAGAGCAGAGCAGAGAACATACAGCCTCTGCCCCAGCAC
>NW_007752039.1:0-9002 GCF_000696425.1 Galeopterus variegatus | reverse complement strand
TTTTTTTTTTTTTTTTTTTTAATGATGACCGGTAAGGGAATTTTAACCCTTGACTTGGTGTTGTCAGTACCATGCTCAGCCAGTGAGCAAACCGGCCATCCCTATATAGGATCTGAACCTGTGGTCTTGGTGTTATCAGCACCGCACTCTCCCGAGTGAGCCACGGGCTGGCCCTTGAGCATTCATTTTTATTGACACAGATAGAGTTACAATATGCACATTGTTATGCATATTGCTTTTTTGACCTCGTTTACTTTTAAATTCTGATTTCTGTTTTCTCTCTGATGGTAACTCTCTCCCCTTCTCTAGCTAACAGTCTTATTGGACTTTCTCTTCCCATTCAAGGGAAGTAGTAAGCTGAACACTGGATGTATCTGGGTCCTGAAGCTTACTTAGGGACTTCCAACACTATGCCTTCCTTCTCACTGTATTTTTTTTCATCTATATCTTTCAAAGTTGATTGGCACCCCAGAAAGCCATTTGTTACCAGCACTAGCCTCATTCCAGTTGAATTTGTCTATTCCCTCAGGCACTGTCAATTTCAATACATGTGATTTTTTAAAGCAAAGCCAGAAAAAAAGGGAAAGAGAAAGAGAGAAGGAAGAAGCTGAATCTTACATACCATATTTAACCACAGAAATGATGTCAGCAGCCAAAATTTTGCATTCTGTCCAAATTTTTTTTTTTTTTTTTGTCTTTTTCCGTGTCCGGCAACGGATCGCAACCCTCAGTGTCGCCCCCGTACCGGACCGGGACCGGCAACGGGATCGCAACCCTCAGTGTTGCTCCCGCACCTCGCTCAGCCAGTGAGCGGGAACCGGTCTTTATGTGGGATCCGAACCCTCGGCGGGAGCGCCACCACACTCCCAAGCGGCACACTGTAGCAGTGCGCCACCGGGCCGGCCCCTGTCCAAATTTTAAAAACAATTTCCATTCAAGATCAAATGCCATGAAATCAGGTCCTAGTCTATCTCCTGCCATTGTTTCCTAAGTGGTCCCAAGTGACAGTTCAACTTTTGATCACAAATCACAAGATAGATCAGAAAAATGCAGGTTGCACATAAAATGTAGGTAAAAAAACGGTATGGGGACTCATTGAGAATGCATTTTTGTTGTAGAATATTTCCATAAGGGCAGGACTCTAGACAAATGTTCCTTGCAGAAATGTTACTGCAGCATTCCTGTTCATGTTTTCCTCTCCTCTTAGGATGAACATCTAACTTGTACAGAATCTATTCAGGGGACTCACTGCTCATCAATAGATCAGGGCAATGTTGGTTTGATAGTATAAAGAGTCCCTTTCCCTCTTAGAAGCCTATGGCATCAAAGAAGGAATCAGAATTCACCACTCCCAGGATGGCAGACAGGGTGAAGGAGGTGTTGACGCGAGTGGGGATGCTGTGGTTGGTGACTGGACAGAAGGTCTCTCTGTCAAACACTGCTTGGAAGGCAGCAGGGTCCAACCCATGCTGGTCAAATCCTGAGCAATTGATAGTGGGAGTGTCACCTCTTCCTGTAGAGAGCAGGGCCCCTGTGAGATGGGAGCAGTACTTCTGTGTTTATGAAGACATATTCTTATGTGACAGGGGTGCCAGTGCTGGGGTCTGAAGCATCTCTGCAGAGAAAGAAAATGTGGACCTTGGGAGAAGCACATGAGCCCCTCCTTCCTGTGCAAAGATTTCCTTCCTGCCAAGGCTGGGGAGGATGAGCTGGACTGATAGGCAAATGGTGGAAGTTGGTGTGGTGAGCTGAGTCAGGGCTCAGACCATCCTTCCTGTGTTTTTGCTCCCCTATAATCCTACCCAAATTTGTATGCAAACTGTCACTCTGGGGAGTCCTATTCCTTTCACAGAACCTTAAAGTTTTGGCCTTTATCCAACTATACTTTTTCCTCTCCAGCTCTACTATGATTCTGCCATAAAGTCACTGAACAAAATTTCCCTAAATTTTTTTTTCTCTATTTTCCCTTTTCACTTTCAGGTTTTCCTGTTTCTTGACAGGAAAATGTGAAGAGAAATAAACATGAGTACTCTATAAAATATGTGGGGACTTAAGGAATGTTTTAGTCAATGTGAATTTATTGGCTCCTCACTATGTGCTGCATTCTGTGCCCTTCTCAAACTTAGTGACTCCCTCTATGATCTGTGGGAACCATTTTCATCATCATCATCTTGAGAAGACCTTGTTGATCACCTACCACATGGTTAGTGGAGCCAACTGCCCACCAGAAATATATGAGATCCAGTTTTTCTGCATTTTTAGAAATTTTGAACATTGAATAAGTAAGAATTTCTTAAAACAAAACTCTAAAACTATAACTAAAAAGAAGATTTAAAATTTAAAATTTTGTTCATTAAAGGACCCTAACTGTGAAAAGTCAACTCACAAACTGATAAAATATCTTTGCAACCTATATAAATGTGAAAAGAATAATAGAAAATATACAAAACATTTCTATAAATCAATAACAACAAAAAACCAACCAAACAAGTCTGTTAGAATAATAAACAGAAGACACAAATTGGCATTTTACAGAAGAAGAAATACAAACAGCCAATAAACATGTAAAAAGGTACTCAACTTCATTTGTAATTATGGGAAAGCAAATTAAGTAACTTAAAACCATAATAAAAATCATTTCACACTCAACGAATGGCAAATATTAAAAAGTGTGATAATAGAAATGTCGGTGAGGTTGTAGAGCCATAAGAGCTCTTATGCGCTGTGGATGAGAGTAAAAACACTTTGGAAAACAATTTGTGATGATCTCCTAAAATGAAAGATGTACAGCAATAATACTTCTAGTAATACATTCTAGCACCGCACTATTCAGTACATTAGCTACTAGTCATATGTGGCGATTAAAATGTAAGTTAATTAAAATTAACGAAAATGAACGATTCAGTTCTTCAGTCACAATAGCCATATTGCAAGTGTTCTATAGGCATATGTGTCTAGTGGCTACAGTATTACTGCAGATAATGATGTCATGAAATAATGTGCAGCAATGAAACTAAATTAACTTCATTTTACCTATCAACATGGTTGTCTCAAAAGCGTAATGCTGAATTATAAAAACAAGTTGCAAAATAAGAGTATGATACTATGTAATATATGTGTGTGTGTTCTAAAAGTACACATATTTTAACAATATATTGTTTAAAATACATACATATGCAGTAAAACTAAAACAAAATGTGAGGGAATGATAAATACAAAATTTAGAACAGTTATTACCTACTTGGAGGAAAGAGACATGGATATGCTTGTGAAGCCCCTCAGAAGACTTCAAAGGCATTAGTAGTTGCAGGTGGGGAACACAGAAGGACTTTTACTTTTCACTTTATAGTCATATAAGTTTTTTTTAACCATGGGCACATTTTAGAAACAGCTTTATTGGGCCAGCCCCGTGGTTCAGTCGGGAGAGTGTGGCGCTTGTAGTGCCGCGGCCGCGGGTTGGGATCCTATATAGGGATGGCCGGTGCACTCACTGGCTGAGCGTGGTGCGGACCACACCGGGCCGAGCATCGCGATCCCCTTACCGGTCAACAAAACGAAACAAAAAAACAGCTTTATTGAGGTATAATTGCCATAAAATAAATTGTTTAAAGAGTACAACTTGATAAGTCTTGACATATGTATACACCTGTGGAACCATCACCATGGTGAAGATAATGAACATATCCATCATCCTCTAGAATGTTCTCTGTGTCCCTTTGTAACCCCTCCTTCTTGCCCTCCCCCACCTCACTCTGACCTCCAGATAACCCTGATCTGCTTTCTATTGCTATACATTACTTTTGCATTTCCTCGTACTTTATGCATCCCTTCGTCTTTCTTTATATATTTACTTAAACCTATACACTTCCTTTGAGATATTTATCTCCCATACATTTTGATTTGTACTAGTTTCAGTTCCAGGAATTTTTTAAATTAGATTTTTCTTTTTTCTTTGACCTATGAGTTATTTAGAAATATACTTTCTAGTCTGCAAATGTGGAAGAAGGTAGTTATTTTTTTGTTTGTTTGTTATTAGTGTCTAGTTTAATCATATCGTGGTTAGAAAGGCAGCTTTGCAAAGTGGTTAAGAGTATGCACTTTAAAGCTACTCCCTCAGTTTGAACCCTAAGTCCACCATTTACAAGCTGTATAATCTTGGGCTTCAGTTACTTAATCTCTTTGCCTCAGTTTCTTCATCTCTAAAGTGGGACGATAATAATAGTTCCTATCTCATAGTGTTATTTTGAGGGTTAAATGAGGTAATAGTGTAAAATGCTTGGAACAGTGCTGGTACACAATGAGCACTATAGAAGTATTTGTTAATAATAATAAAATGTTCAGAGAACACAGTCCGATTCCTACTAAATTTTGAGGCTTGCTTTATGGCTTATACATAGCTAATTTTGTAAATATTTCATGTGTACTTTCAAAGAATGTGTATCTTTCAATTATGGGTATAGAGTTCTGTATATTCTCCTTAAATCTGATATAACTGTGTGGTTATTAAAGTCTACTATACTTTTATTAATGTGTTATCCTGCACTGAAATGTTGAAATCTCCCATTATAATGGTAGAACTGTCACTTTCTCTTTGTAATTCTTTCAACTTTTGCTTTATACATTTTGAGGCTATTTTATTAGATGCATTCAAATTTAGAATGTTAATATCCTCCAAGTGACTAAACCTTTTATCATTATGTAGAGATCCTCTTTCTCCTGAATAATTGTTTCTGTCTTAATGATAATTTTGTCTGACATTAATAGAGCCATTTTAGCTTACTTTTGATTAGTATTTGCCTTACATATCTTTTCTTATTGTTTACCTTTAGCTTCGTATGTCCTTATGTTTTAGGTGTGCTTTTTTAAAATCCAATTTTACAAATACTGACAAAATTGTTGAGTTTAATCCACTTACATTTATTTTGAATACTAATATATTTAAATTTATTTTAATATTTTATTTTACACTTAGTTATTATATTATTTCATATTTTGTTTCTTTTTTCTCTCCTTTCTTACCTTCTTTTGGATTTATTTAGGGTTTTCTTTGCTTATTTCATTTTCCTTCTTTGCTGATTTGGAAATCATATACTATATTTCTGTTTATTTTAGTGGGTACGTTTAAATCTTACCATGCATTCAGATATGGTTTGAATCTTTGTTTCCTCACAAGCTCATGATGAAGCTTAATAACCAATATGGTATTTGAAAAAGGATACCTTTAAGAGGTAATTGGATCATGAGGGTTATGCTCTCATAAATGGATTAATCTACTTATGGATTAATGGATTAATAAATTAATGGGTTATGATGGGAGTAGACTGGTGGCTTTATCAGGAGAGGAAAAGAGCAAGTGAACACGTTCTTGCCCTCTCATCATGTGATATCCTGTGCCACCTCAGGACTCTGCAGGGAATCCTTACCAGGAAGAAGGCTCTTAGCAGATGCACCCCTTTGATCCTGGAATTACCAGCCTCCATAAGTGTTAGAAATAAATTTTGTTTCTTTATCAATTACCCAGTTTTAGGTATTCTATTATAAGAATACCAACTAAGACACATGCTGTGGAAGATTGTAACCCAGATGAGCAGCTGAGATATCCAGAGCATCTGCACCTGCTACATTGCCTCTTCCTTATCAACATGCCCCAGTGGCCTCATGAGAAGTTCTCTTTGACGAGACCATATCACATGGTGACTGAGGAAGTATAGTTTACAAATTATCTGCACAATATGCTGACACTACCCAAAAGTGTACAGCTGAGCACTACAGACTCATTCTAGGATGGCTCTGATGGACAGTGATGAAGGAAAAACCACCCAGGGGTAGAACTTTGAGCAGTGCACCTGGCTGTTCATTTTGCCTGGAAGCAGAGATAGCCAGAGGTGCAAATTTATACTAATTCATGAGCAGTGGCTAATAGTTTATTTGGATGGTCAGGGAAGTTGGAAGAAAAACAATTGGAAAATTGGTAAAAAGAGGTCTAGGAGAGAGATACACAGGTAGACCTCTTCAAAAGAGCAGAGAATGCGATGATCTTTTTGTCCCATGTGAATGTTCCCTGAAGAGGAACCTCAGCATGTTGGGATTTAATAAGTAAATGGACAAGAAGACTCATCCTATGGATAAATATCAGCCTCTTCCCCCAGCCATCCCTGCCTTTGCTTAACAAGCTTATAAACAAAGTGGCCATGGTGAAAGAGATCAATGTTTTGCATGAGCTCTGCAATGTAGACTTTCACACACTAAGGCCTATCTTGGTATAATCACTCCTTGGTGCCCAACCTTCTAAGAGGAGAGACAAACACTGAGCCTCCAATATGGCATCATGTCCCAGGAAATGGTGAGTTAGCTGTCCAGTGGTAGCTGGTTACACAGGACCCATTTCATTGTGAAAGGGGCAGAGTTTTGTTCTCACTGGAATAGACCCTCATTCTGAATATGATTTACCTTCCCTGCACTCAGTGCTTCTGCCAAAACTACTCTCTGTGAACTTACAGAATGCCTAATTCCATCATGAATCCACATAACATTACTTTTGACCAAAGAACTTATTTTATAGCAAATGAAGTATGTCATTAGGCATTAGGCTAAGATTCACTGGTCTTATCACACACCTCATTAACCTGAACTAGCTTGGTGTGTCAAACAATAGAATGTCCTTTTGAAGACTCACCTGTGCTGGCAGCTGAGTGGCAACATCTTGGGGGCCTAGAGTAACATCTTCCAAAATACAGTGTATCTGTTAAGATAGTGATCAATAGAGCGCGGTGGCGCTCCCGTCGAGGGTTCAGATCCCACATACAGACCGGTTCCCGCTCACTGGCTGAGCGAGGTGTGAGAGCAACACCGAGGGTTGCGATCCCATTGCCGGTCCCGGTCTGGTACGGGCGCGACACTGAGGGTTGCGATCCGTTGCCGGACACGAAAAAAGACAAAAAGGAAAAAAAAAAAAAAGATAGTGATCAATATATGGTACCATTTACCGTATAGGTAGGATCTAAGGGTCTGAAAATCACGGAAGGGAAATGGAAAGGTTCCTCTCACTGTTACTCCTGGTAAGCCATCAGTGAATTATTTGCATCTCATTCCACAACTTTGGGCTCTGCTGTTCCAGAAGCTTAGTTCCCATTAGAGGAATTCTTCCACCAGGTGATATAGCAACGGTTCCACTAAACTGAAAGTTGAAACTGCCACTTGACCAATTCAGACACCATGTGCCATTGAGTGAACAGGTAAAAAGAGGATGATTGATCCTGATCATCAAGGGGAAATTGGGATTCTACTATATGATGTTGGTAAAAAGGAGTATGATTGGAATATAGAAGATCTCCTCAGATCCTGTGATTAAAATCAGAAAAACTACGACAACCTAAAACAGGCAGGACCACTAAATTGCCCAGTCCCTTCAGGGATGAAGATTTGGGTCACCCCATTAGGTGAGGAACCATGGCCAGTCACAAAGTTTGTCAAAAGCAAAGGAAATATGGAATAGATAGAGGAAGAAGGTGGTTATAAATACCAGCAACAACCACAAAGCCAGTTACCACAAAGAGAACTGTGATAGTTATAAGTATTTATTCCTCATTTTGATATGAATATGTTTGTGTATATATTAGCCAATTTTTTCTCTTCCCTTGTCCCATGTCCTTCTATATAATATGTATGTATTATTTGTAATTAACCTTGTACCTCAGTATTTAAGAGAAAATGTCAAAAGGGAAAAATCAAAAGGGAAAGTGACTCAGCCAGAAAGAAAGTGACTATAACACAAAAATGGATAAAGGAAATTTGTGTCTGCCTTTAGGGACCATTACTCTGTTTCTGGTCATTTCTAGTCTGTTCCTGGGATAGTTGAATTGTGTCAGGCAGAAGTACCATTTTTACTATTGCTTGTATTTAGAAGTTAAGTATGGACATTCCCCAACTTACAGTACCTGACTTATGATTTTTCATCTTTCCAGTGGTTTGAAAGTGATATACATTCAGTACAAATCATACTTCAATACAGTATTCAATAAATTACATGAGATATTCAATACTTGATTATAAAATAGGCTTTGTTTTAGATGATTTTGCCCAACTGTAAGCTAATGTAAGTGTTCTGAGCATGTTTAAGCTACGATGTTCAGTAGGTCAGGTGTATTAAGCGCATTTTTGACTTACAACATTTTCATCTTGTGATGGGTTTATCAGGATGTAACCACATAGTAAATTGAGAAGCATCTGTGTGGTTAAAAGAGGTGTATGTGGATGACAGGGGTGGGCTATAGCTGATTTGTATTGTGTCAATTTAGCTAAGCTGAAATTCAAGTCCCAGAATGCCTGTCCCTGTACAGTTCTGGGTCTGCATGGGCTACAAGAGACAATTTTGTGTGAAATTAAGAAGGCAGAGTGAACTAGCAGCCATATGTGTTTTTCTGCTTAGAAGCTTGGTGCAAGGCACAAGAAGCCGTGGAGTTCATACCCTTGCTGGTGTGGGGGCAGCAGCCAGGTCCGCAGCTCCTTGCTCCTTGCTCCTACGGTATCTCCTCCTTCAGCTTCTCTGAATCGTGGGCCAGTGTGTGCTGCTCCTGCAGCATCAGCCCAGCCTGCAGCTCCTCCCTCCTGCCAGATGTTCTTCATTTTTTTAATGAACACTGGGCTAGGATGTGCAACTCCTGGGGCAGTAAGTGGGCCTGCAGCTCCTCTAGCTCCCACAACCTGATCTCCTTCAGCTTCACTAACTCTTCAGCCAATGTGCCTTGCAGAACTCAGGCCTAGCAACAGTTGCAGTAGCAACAGCTGTGTATAAACTGACCAGTACTGATTAACCAGTTTCCACAATTGTGTAAGGTGAAAGCCCTGTGGTAAATCCCATATTCCATATCATTCCTAATGGATCTGTTTCTCTCATTAACCCGATTAATATACCTTCATAATAATATCTAATGTTCATCAATATCTCTGCCCTCTTTCTGAAAATACAAGGACCTTAGAATGCTTTAATTCATTTTTTTTTT
>NW_007752038.1:8739-9003 GCF_000696425.1 Galeopterus variegatus | reverse complement strand
CTGATTGTGTAGATATGAAAAGATTTATTTTCAAGAATTTGCTTATGGTAATATTGTAGGAGGTATTATGTTCTTTTATCAGGAGACATGATATTTGATTTTTGCTCTTTTTTGTTGTTACAGCTACTGATACTCAATACATGGATCCATTATTTTATTATTAAATGATAGTATTCTATTTTTTAAAAATTTTGTTTTTATTAGTTATGAATATTCATGGTGTACAAAGCAAATTGTCACCACTCATGCCTAAGATGTGATGGC
>NW_007752038.1:0-3803 GCF_000696425.1 Galeopterus variegatus | reverse complement strand
CTTAAAGCACATAATATAAAAGACTGTAAGTTGCTAAAATTTCAAGGTGAGGCAGAACTGTAAAGAGTACAAACTAACAATATACGTCCTCCCTGTTTCACATCTCACCTCTCCTGAGTTCCTCCCACCCGGCCTCCTCATCTGTTGCTCAATTTTATTTACGTTGATTTTCTTTTCTTATTTTTTGTTCTTTTATTTACTTCTATCTCTCTCTCTGTCTCTTTCTTTCTGTCACTCTCTTAAGTACAGGACCATGGTAACAGATGAGAAAAACAAGAGCTCTGTGGACAAATTCATCCTGTTGGGATTCTCAGGATATCCACGACTCCAGATGCCCCTCTTCCTGGTGTTTTTCGTCATCTACACAGTCATTCTGGTGGGTAACGTGGGCATAGTTGTGGTCATAAAGATCAGGGGCGTGATTGTGATCGTGAGGATCAACCCCAAACTCCATACACCCATGTACTTTTTCCTCAGCCATCTATCCTTTTTGGATATTTTTTATTCCAGTGTGTCTATACCCAAACTGCTAGAAATCTTAGTTGTGGAAGACAGAACTATCTCCTTCACAGGATGCATAATACAATTTTTCTTTAGCTGTGCATTTGTGATTGCTGAAATATTCATGTTAGCAGTGATGGCCTATGACTGTCTGCGGCTGTTTGTAACCCCCTGCTCTACACAGTTGCGATGTCTCCTAAGCTCTGTGTTCTCCTGGTAGCTGGAACTTACACATGGGGTGGACTCGGTTCCTTGACACTCACATGTTCTCTTTTGGAACTATCCTACTGTGGACATGACATCATAGATCACTTTGGTTGTGAGTTCTCTGCCATCCTCTCTGTATCCTGCTCTGACACACACTTCAGCCAGATGGCATGTTTAGTCATTTCTACATTCAATGAGGCTTGTAGCCTCCTGATCATCCTCACCTCCTATGTCTTCATAGTTGTCACTATCATGAAGATGCCTTCCACGGGTGGACTCAGAAAAGCCTTCTCCACCTGTGCCTCCCACCTGACTGCCATCACCATTTTCCACGGGGTCAAGCTCATTCTCTACTGTGTGCCCAATTCTGAAAGCCGAAGGCTCCTGGTCAAAGTGGCCACTGTGCTGTTCATAGTCATGATCCCCATGCTGAATCCCCTTATCTACAGCCTTAGGAACAAAGATGTGAAAGAGACACTGAGGAGGTTGATCAACTCCAACCTGCATTCTCACTCAATGTAATTGAAATATATATTTATATACTTTATTTATTTATTTGTTTATTTATTTATCTGTTTATTTATTTATTTATATCCCAACTGTGTTCAATTTTTTCATATACATTGTCCATGGTAGTTTAGGTTCATTTTAAGTGAATATATCGTTATTCTTTGAGTGAATTAAATATTTCATATGCCATGGTTTTTAGTGTTTTGTTGAACACAACTTCAAAAGTTTTTCCCCAAAAAATACTATTTTGCTGTTCTTGGCCCTTTGTAATTTCAGGTAAATTTTAAAATGTTTTTTTTTCACAGTCTGAAGTTAATGATGATGAAGATACTGATGATGGTGATGACAATGGTGGTAAACAGGTTGGTATTTGAGAGGAAATAGAATAAAATTATAAAATTATTTTGGAAGAATTGACATATTTAAAAATTTTTCCCCAATCATTGAATGCAGTGTAACCCTGTGTATTTTGGTCTACCTATTCACTCCTAAGTATTTCGTAATTCTTATAGTCATATAAGCATTTTATTTCTTAAAACATTTGTTTTTATTTGTGAGTGGTCTATAGATACAATTTTAGTGTTTTTATGTTTATTTACTGTGGTAAATTACATTTAATAAATTTGCATTGTTAGCTGTTTTTAAATGTATAATTCACAGGCAGAAATTCCACTCACAATGTTGTGTGACCATCACTCCTATATATTTCCAAAACTTTTTATCATCCCTAGAACACAGTATGTAATTGTTAAACAGTAACTGCCTGTTTCATCCTCCCCCTGGTGCCTGATAATTCTAATGTACTTTTTGTCTGTGCATATTTGACTATTTTAGATATAAGTCAAATCATACAATATTTGTGTTGTATTTTTTATGTCTTTCTGTCTGGTTTATTTTACTTAGCATAGTGTTTTCAAGGACCATCCGTGTTATAACATGCATTAGAACTTCATTGCTTTTCATGGCTGAATAATATTCCATGGTAGGTGTGTATGTATAAATATATATACACATTTTGTTTGTTTATTTCTTGTTGGACATGGATTCTTCTTACCTTTTGGCTACTGTGAACAATTCTGCAGTAAAAACTGGCATAGACATTTATTTTGAGTTCCTCTTTTCAATTCTTTTGGTATATACCTGGGAATGGAACAGCTTAGTTATAGTTAATTTTATGTGTAGTTTGGTGGCCACACAGTTTTATATTCCCATCAGCAATCTACCAGTGTTCCAACTGGGCCCCCACTTCCTTGCCAACACTCGTTATCTGCCATTTTTTAAAATTATAAACATCAAAATAGGATGTGGGAAGTGGAAGACATACAAACGGGCAACAGGTACATGAAAAAACATGCTCCACATCACTAATCATCAGAGAAATGCAAGTTAAAAACACACTGAGATATCACCTCACCCAAGTTAGACTGACTCTGATCAAAAAGACTTAAATAACAAATGCTGGTGTGGATGTGGAGAAAGGGGAGCTCTTCCACACTGTTTGTGGGAATGTAAATTAGTACAGCCATTATAGAAAACACTGTGGATGAGAACTGTACCTCTCAAACAACTATAGATAGAACTACCATACTATCCAGCAGTTCCAGATCAGGAAACTAAAGTATTGAAAGTACTTCTGGGTATATAGGCAAAGGAATGGAAATCATCACATGGAAGGGATACCTGCACTCCCATGTCCATTACTGCTCTATTCACAATAGCCAAACTATGGAAGCAACCTAAATGTCCATCAACGGATGACTGGATAAGGAAAAAGTGGTGTATATACACAATGGAATACTACTCAGTCATAAAAAAGAATGAAATTCTTCCTTTTAAAGCAACATGGATGAACATGGAAAAAAAAAATATAAGACAAATAGGCCAGTCACAGAAAGAGAGCTACTGCATGTTCTCACTTATAGGTAGGAGCTAAGAAAGAGGAAGGAAGGAAGGAAGGAAAGAAGGAAGAAAGATAGAAGCAACCACAATAATACATTGAACTTTCAGAAGGAGAGACGTGATCTATGGTTACTGGAAGTCGCAAAAGGGAAGGAGGAGGGGGTTATGGTTAAAATTGGGTAATGGTTATGAAAATAATTATGATTTGTAATGATGTACATGCTAATAATGCTAATTTGATCATCATATATTGTACACAAATCCTAATAGTGAACTCTTCACCCAATAATTATATATATAATCAACTATTTTTCAGTTAAAATATAAATTAAAAAGTATATTTCATTCTGCCCATTTTTGTTAACTAAAAGAAATGTAACTAGAATAAAATTTATCAAAAACATGGGGGATTAATTTTCTTACTTTTGCATTTAAAATAATTTCATATGCTTTATATTAAATTTTGTTCTCCATATCACTGTGGTTTTGAATTGCATTTTGCTAATGACTAATGATGTGGAGCATATTTATATGAGCTTATTGGACATTAGTATAACTTCTTTGGAGAACCACTCTTGCATTCTTTGGATAAATCCCATTTGGTCATATTGAACATTTCTTTAATATGCTATTGGATTTGGTTTGCTAGTGTTCAGAATTTTTTCCTATATAGTCATAAGGAATAT
>NW_007752037.1:8736-9003 GCF_000696425.1 Galeopterus variegatus | reverse complement strand
CACTGGCTACATAGACTGTTGAAGATCACACAGTGAATACATGGCAGAGTGAAGATTGAACACCAGGCATCTGGCTCCAGGGATATTACCAACAGCCTTTGCTCTGTCTATTTCTACTTGGAAGGACTTTTGAGGATATAAATATATTTGTTATTTAGACTAGCTTCTGTCTTTTGGAAATCTGCAAAGCATTACATAGCATGTGTTCAAGCTTAACGCAATCTAACAGTAGAAAAAAACAGTATATAGTGTAATAATGTTGTCTGA
>NW_007752037.1:2890-3889 GCF_000696425.1 Galeopterus variegatus | reverse complement strand
TTATTATTATTATTAGTTTGTATAATTGTGATTTTGTTTTTATAAAGATCTTTTCAGAAAATGTGTATGTGTTGCCCTTATTTAAATATAGTGCAGGCTAACCCCATTTCCTCTATATCATCATTTAAAACACATAAATTATTTTACACAAGTTGAAGATTGTTGAATATACTAAATCCATGAAAAGTTTCTTGTTTTTAAATTCTCCTCTATTTCAGAGAGCAAAGTTGGAAAGTTTTCCATACAACGATCAGAAGTTACCTTCAAAAGTCAAACTCTTAAGAAAGTGAGGGATGTCTTTCCTGCCTCTCTTTCCATCTCACACAGACTCTAATAAAATTGGAGTGAAAATCTGAACAAAGTTGCAAAAATACAAGTTTTCCCTGGCCTTTAGTTACTCTGTTTGGGGTTCTGAAGAGGCATCCAGAGCTGGAAATCAAGTGGTAATTTTCTGTAAAAGACGCACAAAAGCAAAGCTATTTTGTTGAGTGAGAAATACAAATCAAGTGAAAACAGTCAATGATAAAAGTCTAAAATTTCAGTATGGAAAATTTTGACTCTGCATCTTTTAGTTCCTTGTTTCAGCCTCTGATAACTGTATTTCTTGCCACATGATTTTGTGTGATGTCCTATATTGTTTTAAAATAGTCCTGTTTTTGCCTGAACTAGTCAAATAATGGTTTCCAGTGCTTGAAACCAAATGGTGTCTGACTAATGGCCAACCTTACTTTTTTGTGTCAATTAGCAAATTCTGTAATTCTGCTCTTTTCTTAATTTCCATCTTTTGCTTTTTTGTCTTTATTTATAACATGCATTGTAGTACTTCTTAGCATACAGACACTGTTCTAAGCACTTTAAAAATATGAATTAATCTAATTTTTGCAACAGTCTTATGAAAATATTATTTGGGGCCTGATATTATAAGTGAAGAAATGTAACACTGGCTACATAGACTGTTGAAGATCACACAGTGAATACATGGCAGAGTGAAGATTGAAC
>NW_007752037.1:0-1405 GCF_000696425.1 Galeopterus variegatus | reverse complement strand
ATTGACTGCTTACTGTGTGTCCTCGGTGAGATCCTTTTATGCAGATATAGCAGAATGCCTATTGACTTGCTGCTAGTGATGTAGTCATCAACCAGTCAGTCTTCCTACTATTACTATATTAGTTTCCTGTTCCTGCTGTAACAAATTACCACAAAACTAGTGGCTTAATACAACACAACATTTTGCTTTTACAGTTCTGGAAGATTTCTCTCAGGATTTTCAGATTACACAAATGCAAATGCTGCCAGGTTCTAAATGCTCAGGCTTAGAAGTCTCATATCCTTTCTCTAGCTGCCTTCTGTTGGTGAGTCAAGCAACAGACAGACCAGATTCAATGAGTTCTACACATACCAGAAACATTGTACATTGTGGGCCAGGTTTTTAGTGACCTTAAAAAACTAGGGTCACCACTTTGCTTAGGACTGAGAAGGTTCCCTGAACTTGGTACTTTCAGTGCTAAAAGTGGAAAATTTCTGAAAAAAGTGAAATGAATTGACCACCCCCAAATAAAGCAACTATTAAAAAGTTTGGCAAATGGAAAGTATAATGGTCTAATACATGAAGGAGTTATTGATACAAAAAATATTTGAGTTATATATATTAACCCATTTATTCCTACAATGAATTTATTACCTAAAAACTATTTCAATCATTTTTAGACATGAGGATATAGAGGTGTGATGTTTGATTTTCGAGTTATTTTTCTACATAAGATATAGATATGACATGCTGCTGTATTGTGAGATCCTAAAGAGGAGAAATCATGCTTTTTTAAGCATTTTAGTAGCCATCACAGAGCTTGAAACATTATACCGGTTCAATAAATATTTGAGTTAAAAACTAATTGTTGAACTTAAAAAAATACCCTGGTGTTCTTTAATTCTACACTACTATTTCCAAATTTGTAAAAAAATCCACATTATTATTTTTTTTTTTTTTCATTTTCCAAGGGTACTGTATTACTTCCTTGAGACTGCTGTAATAAATTATCATGAACTTGATGGCTCAAAACAATAGAAATTTGTTCTGTCACAATTTTGGAGGCTGGAATTCTGATATCTGGCAGGACCACACTCTCTCTAGGGGGATATAAGGAAGAATCTATTCTTTGTCTCTCCCAGCTTCCAGTGATTGTTGGCATTTCATTACTTACCGCCACATCACTCCAATTTCCACCCTTGTGGTCAGTCACATTGCTTCCTCTTCTGTATGTCTCTGACAAATCACCCTATACTTCACTATTGTAAGTAACTTTGCCATTGGATTTAGGGCCTATCTGTATAATCCGAGGTAACTTTGCCTCTCAAAATCTTTAACTGAATCACATTTTTGCCATTTAAGGTGATGTTCACAGATTATTGGGCTTAGTATGTGAAAATACCTTTAGCAGAGGCTAACACTGACC
>NW_007752036.1:7648-9004 GCF_000696425.1 Galeopterus variegatus | reverse complement strand
CTTTGGGTTTTTGTTGCTTTCTATTACTATTATTATCATAATTATTAGCTTTTGAAATCCATTTGTTATTTATTTTTTGTTCGATCATTTGTTTTTGTTTTGTTTTAAGGTGGAAGCTGAGATCATTAACTCTGAAATGTTTCTTCTTTTCTGATATAGGTGGTAACCCTATAAAATTTCTTCTAAGTATTGCCTTAGCTATGTCCCACAAATTTTAATACATTAAATTTTCATTTCTATTTAGTTCAACATACTTTCTAATTTCCCTTTTAATTTTTTCTTTGCCTCATGGGTTATATAGAATTGTGTTTCAAATTTGCAACATTTGGTGATATTAAAGGAATTTTTTGTTAACAATTTTTAATTTAATTCTGTTGTGGTCAGAGAACATATTTCCTGTAGTTTTAATCTTTTAAAAGATATTGAGACTTCTTTATGGTCCTGAATCCTTTTAAATGCATTGAGATTTGTTTATGGTTCATATGATGATCTATTTTGATAAATGTTTCATGTTCCCTTGAAAGTAATATATATTCTGCTGTTATTGGGTGGAATATTCTATAAATGTCAATTAGTGCATGTTGGTAAGTAGTGTTGCTTGAGTATTCTATATTGTTCAGAAAATAGTTAACTTGGCAGAGATGAAACATTTTATCCTTAGAAAGTTCTTCTTGAAAGGTTAGCCCTTGATTGACATCTGAGAAATTGACTGTCAAACAGTTACCCACACTGATTTTTTAGCTTTATAAAATGTTTTATACTTTCTCTGAATGATAAGTGTGGTACAATGTGCCTAGACTCTGTGAACTGAATATGGCTTATGCCGAATACTTCATTTCCCTCTGGGGGTCTATAATCTTGGTACATGGTAGGCAGAGGGGGCCTATATAACGAGCCCCCAGTAAAAAATGTGGATACTCAGTCTTTAATGAGACTCCCTGGGCAGAAATATTGCACATATGTTGCTATATTTTCATCGCTGGGGGTAGAATAGGTGCTGTATGACTAATACAGCGGGGAGAGTGCACAGGGGGAAGAGTGCATAATGTAGATTTTTTTAAAAGTTTATTTCTGCTTAACTATTCTAACCTTTCCTCCAAAATCTTAAATGTATGAATTATGAATTACAGCTATAATAATTGTTTTAATATCTTTATTTATAAATTTATCTATGTTATTTCTGGCTCAGTCTCTATTGACTTATTTTTATATCCACTGTGCTTCTTACCATGCCTGGTAATATTTTGATTTATATGAATTATAAGATCATCTTGTCAATTTATGCAAAACGGAGTTGAAATTTTGATAGAGATTGCTTTTTTCTAGCTTTATTGAAGTGTAATTGACAAACAAAAA
>NW_007752036.1:0-6175 GCF_000696425.1 Galeopterus variegatus | reverse complement strand
TGAAATTTTGATAGAGATTGCTTTTTTCTAGCTTTATTGAAGTGTAATTGACAAACAAAAAATGTGTATATTTAAGGTGTAAAATGTGATATTTTGATACCTATATACATTATGAAATGATTACTATAATCAAGCTTATCCATCACCTCACATAATTATCATGTTTTCTGTGTGTTATGAGAAAATTTATCTATTCTCTTAGCAAATTTCAATTGTACTTTGTAGTATTATTGACTGTAATAATATTGTCATCTTAACAATATCAAACCTTGCAATATATGAACACAAAATTTCTTTCCATTTATTTAGATCTTTAATTTCTTTCAACAATGTTTTGTAGTTTTGAGTTTACAGGTATTGGATTTTTAAAATTAAATTTATTCTTAATTTATTTTTTGATCCTGTTGTAAATTGAGTAGTTATCTTAATTTCAGCTTTGGATTGTTATTTATACTACATATAAATACTACTGACTTTTGTATATTGAGCTAGGTGTGAAACAGGTTTTCCAGGACTTTCATTGAATGGAGAATAGCAAAGATCATCAGTATGCCAACCACCAAGAATAGGAGTCCGAGCACCCTGCCCAGTGCATTCTGGGCTGCAGTTTTACTATTTGCTTGAGTCCAGTAAGACAGAACACTTATATGCAACAAGTTATATGAAGCAGATTTATTACTTACAGATAGGCAGCAAGCAGCAACAAAAGCCTAGGATTCATCATAAACTGATCTACTCAGGCTCAAGAAAGCTGCCCTGGAGAAATGGAATCTATATATTGCTGGGCTAAAGAACTGAAGGAAATCCTTCTTCTAGGATAAACAAAAACAATTCTCAGCCTTTCCTGGGCAATATCTATCTCAAGATGGTATTATGCCCCAGGAGAGAGAAGAACAAATCCTGGGCTGTTCCAGCCAGTCCCTCCTTATCTCAGGATATTGCATTCCCAGCACGTTCTACAGTTGTTCTGAGAATAACAGGCAAGAAGAGGGGGAAATGCATAAGGCAAGGCCATCTGGGGATGGTGATATATTTGGATCCTGCAACCTTGCTGAATTTTGTTATTAGCTCTAATAGGCTCCCTGGCCAGATGTTTGGAGTTTTCTATCTACAGGATCATGCCATCTACAAATACAGATAGACTTACTTCTTCCTTTTGATTTAGATGACATTTATTTCTTTTTCTTGCTTGATTTATATGGTTACAACCTCTAGTACAATGTTGAATAGAAGTGTCAAGAACAGATTCATATTTTGTTGATGGTTTTACCATGAAAGGGTGTTAGATTTTTTCAAATGTTTTCTCTGTGTCTGTAGAGATGATTATGCCTTTTTCCCCTTTAGTCTATTAATATGATATATAAATTTATTTTTCATATGTTGAACCAACATTGAATTCCTAGGGAATAAAAACAAACTGGTCACTGCATATAATCCTTTTAATATGTTGCTGGATTCACTTTGCTAGCATTTTGTAAGGATTTTTGCATCTGTATTCATGAGAGATATTAGTCTATATATTTTTCCCTGATTATGTGTTTCTCTGGGTTTAGTGGTTTTTTTTAATTGAAATATATTGATTGTACATATTTAGCAGCACAGAGTTATGTTCAATACATGTATACAACGTGTAGTGATCAAATCATGGTAGTTAGCAAATTCATCATTGCAAAAAACTATCTTTTCATTGTGATGAGAACATTTCATCTTCTCTCTTTTAGCTATTTGACCACATACAATAAACCGTTATTAATTATAGATGCCTAACACTACTGTACACACACAGAACTTATTTTTCCTATGTAGCTGTAATTTTATGTCCATTAACCCACCTCTCAATATCCTCCCTTCCCACTCCTGTTTCATCTCTAGTAACCACAGTTCTACTCTCTTCTCCTAAAAGATCAACTTATGTTTATTGCTGTGATTTGATTGTTCCCACAAGCTCATGTTGTAACTTAATCCCCCGTTCATGAAGTAATGTTTTGATGGTTTAATGGGAGGTTATGGGTGTGGTTCTGATGGCTTTATAAGGATGCAAGTGAGAAAGTTAGGTCTCTTGCTTAAGCTATTCCTTGCCATATGATAGCCTGCTTTTCCACCCAGAAAAAGACTCTCACCAGATGCACCACCTGGCTATGAACTTCCCAGCCTCCAAAACTGTAAGAAAAAAAAATGTGTTACTTTATAAATTACCCAGTTTGAATTACACAAAAGATTTACAAAACAAAAAGTTGTTTTTCAGAGAAGATTTAAAAAATGACAATCCATTAGCTAGACTAAATAAGAAAAGAAGAGAGGAGACTAAAATAACAAAAATCAGAAATGAAAAAAGAGACATTACAATTGATTAGCACAGAAATAAAAAGAATCATTTGAGGCTATTATGACCAATTATGCACCAACAAATTTGGAAATCTGGAAGAAACAGAAAAATCTCTAGACACATACAACCTACCAAGATTGAATCAAGAAGAAATAGAAAACCTGAACAGACCAATAATGAGCAACGGGATTGAATCAGTAATCATCAGTCACCCAACAAAGAAAAGTCAAGGACTGATAGCTTCGCTTCTGAACTCTACCTAACTTTTCAAGAAGAATTAATACCACATTTTTTCAAACTATTCCAAAAAATCAAAGCAGAGGCCATTTCTCCCAAACTTTTTGTATGGGGCCAACATTATGCTGACACCAAAATCAGACAAAGACACAACAAAAAAGAGAAAACTATGGGCCAACATCCTTGATGAACATAGATATAAAAATTCTCAACAAAAAACTAGCAAACAGAATCTAACAGCTCATCAAAAATATTGCACACCATGATCGAGTGAAATTCATCTCAGAGATGCAAGTATGGTTAAAAATATACAAATCAATAAATGGGATAAACCACATCAACAAAATAAAGAAAAAAATTGACAAAATTCAACTTCACTTTATGATAAAGACTCTCAACAAATTAGGTATAGAAGGAAAGTATCTCAAAACAATAAAAGCCATATATGACACACTCACAAATAACATCATCCTGAATGGAGAAAAGCAGAATGCTATTTCTTTAAGAACAGAAACAAGACAAGGATGCCCACATTCACCACTCCTATTTAACATAGTACTAGAAGTTCTAGCCAGAGCAATTAGGCAAGAGAAAAAAAAATAAAGGATATCCAAATTGGAAAAGAGGATTTAAAATTGTCCCTGTTTGCAGATGACATGATCTTATATCTAAAAAAGCTGACGACTCCACCAAAAAACTCTTAGAGCTGAAAAATAAATTCAGTAAAGTTACAGGATACAAAGTCAATATACAAAAATAAGCAGTGTTTCTATACACCAATAATAAACTAGCAGAAAAAGAAATCAAGAGAACAATCTCATTTAAAATAGCTACTGAAAAAATAAAATACCTAGGAATAAATTTGATCAAGGAGGTGAAAGATCTCTACAATGAAAACTACAAAATACAGATGAAATAAATTAAAGAGGACACAGAAAAATGGAAAGGCATTTCACGTGGTGAAAATATCCATACTACCTAAAGAAATCTATAGATTCCATGTAATCCCAATAAAAATACCAATGACATTCTTCACAAACAGAAAAAAACAAACCCAACATTCATATGGAACAACAAAAGACCCCAAATAGTCAAAACAATCCTGAGCAAAAAGAATAAAGCTGGAGGCATTACACTACTTGATTTCAAAATATACTACAAAGCTATAGTAATCAAAACACCATGGTACTAGCATAAAAATATATACATAGTCCAATGGAACAGAATAGAGAACCACAATAAATCCACATATTTATAGTCAACTGATCTTTGACAAATGTGCTGAGAACATACATTGGGGAAAACACAGCCTCCTCAATAAATGGTACTGGGAAAACTGAAAATCCATGTGTAGTAGAATTAAACTAGATCCCTATCTCTCACCATTTATCAAAATCAACTCAAAATGGATTAAAGACTTAAGTATATGACTTGAAACTGTAAAACTTCTAGAAAAGAACACAGGGGAAATGCTTCAGCATGTAGGACTGAGCAAAGACTTTATGAATAAGACCTCAAAAGCACAGCCAACAAAAGCAACAATAAACAAATGGGATTATATCAAACTAAAAAGCTTCTGCACAGCAAAGAAAACAATCAACAGAGAAAAAGGCAACCTGCAGAATGGGAGAAAATATTTGAAAGCTATACATCTGACAAAGGGTTAATATCCAGAACATGCAAGGAACTCAAGTCAATAGTAAAAAATATAATCTGATTAAGAAATGGTTACAGGAGCTGAATAGACATTTTTCAAAAGAAGACATGAAAATGGCCAACAGGTATATGAAAAAAATGTTTTCCATCACTAATCAGCAGAGAAATGCAAGTCAAAACCACAGTGAGATATCATCTCACCCCAGTTAGACTGGCTATTACCAAAAAGAAAGAGAATAACAAATGCTGACAAGGATGCAGAGAAAGGGCAACCTTTACACACTGTTGGTTCATTGTAAATTAGCACAGCCATTATGGACTAAAGTATGGAGGTTTATGAAACAACTACAGATAGAACTACCATATAATCCAGCAATCCCACCATTGGTATATATCAAAAGGAAAGGAAATCAACATATCAAAGCAATGACTGCACTCCCATGTTTATTGCTTAACTCCAATGTTAACAGCAAAGTTATGGAATCAACTTAAATGTCCATCAATGATGATTGGATTAAGAAAATATGGTATATATACACAATGGAGTATTACTCGGCCATAAAAAAGAATGAAATCCCATCATTCACAGCAGCATGAATGTGCTTTGAAAAGATATAATTTCTTTTTCTTTCTCATTTTCATATCTTCTCTGCTGGTGAGTTTTAGTCTTTCATGTGTTATCATGATGGTAGTTATCATTCTCTTGCTTCCAGGTGTAGGACTCCCTTGAGGATTTCATGCATGGCTGGCCTTGTGGTGGTGAATTCCTGCAGTTTTTATTTGTCTTGGAAAGACTGTTTCTCATTTCTGAAGGATAATTTTGCTGGTTATAGTATTCTTGCCTGGCAGTTTTTTTCTTTCAGAGCTTTTAATATATCATCCCACTCTCTTCTGGCTTGTAAGGTTTCTGCTGAGAAATCTGCTGTTAGTCTGGCGGGGATTCCCTCAGGGGTGAATTGATGCTTTTCTCTTGCTTTTTTAGAATCCTCTCTTTGCCTTTGACTTTTTACAATTTGAACACAATGTGTCATGGAGAGGACCTTTGGGAGTTAAGTCTATTTGGGGATCTTTGAGCCTCTTGGATCTGAAAGTCCAAATCTCCTCCAATACTTGGGATATTTTCGGCTATTATTTCATTAAGTAGGTTTTGATTCCTTTTCCCTTCTTTTACCCTTCTGGAACACCCATAATACGATGTTGTATGCTTAAAGTTGTCCCATAGATCTCATAGGCTTTCTTCATTTTTTAAATGCTATTATGTTGATACTGACCTTATAGAAGGATTGGAAAGTGTCCCCTTCACTTCTATTTTTGGAAGAGACTGTAAAGTCTTGGTGTTAATTATTTTCTAAACCTTTTGCAGAATTCACCAAAAAGCCACTGTCATAGGTCTTTCTTTATGAGATAGTTTTAAATTATTAATTCAATCATTTTGTCATAAGTCTATTAATATTGTCTATATTTTCTTGGGTGAGTTTAGTTAGTGCTAAATTAGTCCATTTCTGTTGCTCGTAACAGAATACCCAAAACTGGGTTATTTATAAACAACATTTATTTCTTACACTTTGGAGGCTAGGAAGTCCAAAGTCCAGGGAATGCATCTAGTGAGGGCCTTTTACTTGGTGGTGATCCTCCGCAGCAACACAGGATATCACATGGAAAGAGAATTGCTGAGCAAGAGAAAGCTAACCTGCTCTCTTACTCTCCTTACAAAGCCCAAGACCACCCATTAAACCATCAGTGAATTAATTGATTCACCAGGACATAGTCTTCACAATCTAATACCTCTCAAAGGCCCCACGTTTCTCATATTATAATTGAATTCCCACCCTTGTATCATTGTTACTATGGGGATTAAGTTTCCAATATTTCAACTTTTGGGGGACACATTTCACCTGTAGCAGGTAGTTTGTGTCTTTCAGCAAATTTATCTGTTTTTTTTTTTTTTTTTTTTTT
>NW_007752035.1:8729-9004 GCF_000696425.1 Galeopterus variegatus | reverse complement strand
CGTATGTTGTGGACAAGCCAGAAAAGTCCTGCAGGAGGAGGGAACACCTGTCTGAAGGCCTGAACGCCCAAGGTGCCGGGTACACCAGGGAAACAAGAAAAGACAGCTCAGCTCGTAGCTGGTGTGCAAAGGCCAGGGCGAGACAAGGAGAAATGAAGCCGGGAGCCTCTGCCAGATCCCCCTGGCCTTGGAAGACAAATGAAGAATTCTGGGTTTTATTCTAAGAGTAACGGAGAGCGTCTGAAGTGTTTTAAGCAGGGAAGTCACATGACCAG
>NW_007752035.1:5249-6873 GCF_000696425.1 Galeopterus variegatus | reverse complement strand
CCTTTTCCACATGTAGGAGCCGCAGTTCTTTTCTCTCCTTCTAAAAAAAAGTTCAACATATTATTGTTCATTTATTATTTCCTTCAGCACTTCTATGATTAGTCTTGGCTAATTTTAAATTTAGCTCCCCACTCATATACTCTCTTCCATACCCTTCTGCAACCTCTTCCCATCAGAAATCAAAGTAAAATAGGGAAAGTCACTGGTTTAAAATCCTGCTTCCCCCAGCTTTTTAGCTAATACCAACGTCAGCTTGTTGGGAGGCCCCCTCCCACAAGACATGCACTTACACGCCACTCGTGCAGAAAAGGGCAGTTTATTCACTCCAGCTGGCCAGTGTCTGTCTTCCCCAGGAGCAACCAAGGAAGAGCGGCATCGGGCCTTAGTCTTGTGGGATTTTTAAAGGTTAAAACTACACCCCGTTGGCACATGGGTTTGTCCAGGTGCACAAAGCAAGCTAGGGAGCTAGGTGACAGAGGCCGAGAATGAGCCGTGAGAGCAATCAAGCAGACAACTTTCCATTGTGTGTGGTTCCTGTTCCCATGTAGTAGTTCACTGTGTATGGCTCCTGTTTCTATGCAATGGCCTTTGTTTCTACGAGAAGGTCAACAGTCTCTCATGCGGAAGCGGGGGTCGTCCGCAGGGCAGACAGGGGGCAAAATGGAGTTACTTAGGTTAAGCCAGCAATTGTACAGAAGCAGATAGCGTACACTACGAGGGTGTAGGGAGCTCTATTTCAAGCTCAGTCGTGGTACAACTATTTTACAATATGGTGTCAGTCACTAGATTTCTATACACAGTCTGGACAGTCAATAATCAAATCTGCTGTTGTTCCATTATTGATGTGCTTTTAACCCAAGGCTACTAGAAAAAGACTAGTTGCAGCTAGAATTTGAGTTGAAAAAGCTCTTTAAAATTGAAATATGGTGCTCTTCTATAAAGAGTAAAACCATTCTCCCCCCACCCCCACTCTCTCTCTCTCTCCTTTCAGACAAATTTGCTGCCAGAAACATCTTCATTCCAAACCTTGCAAGCAGAATTGATCCTGAAATGCTTTAAAAGGGTGTGTTGAGCCCTGTGTTTCTTTATTTGCTTATCTTTGCAGCCTTTTAGAAGCTTCTAGAAAACTCCCACACTATTTGTCTCCACATTTGCTCTCGAGTTTGCTGTACATTCCCATAAGACATCTGTGCCAAGTGCTTACTGTTGGTGTCAACAGTGAAGGGACCGTGTCCCTTCGCAGCCTGACAGGCAGAAAGGGCGAGACAAATGACCTATGTCCCCGACCGTCTCATTTCTCTTCTTCCTGAGGCTCTTTTATGAGGAGGTCTTCAAATGAGGGGTTCCTTCATGATCCGGTGAGCCTCGTTTATCAAGCCCACCTTATGTGAAAGGGTCTGATCATTTGATCTTGTTCTCTCTGTTCTTCTCACTGTCCCACTAGGCAAATAAGTCTTAAGAGCTAGTTTGATTTTTCCCTGGTTCCTTGCCTCTCAACTGAAGTGAAAATCTTTTCCTCCTTGAGTAAAAGGCAAAAAAAAAAAAAAAAAAATTAAAGTACATAATTACGAGCTTTAATGATCCAGAGAGGCCTGAATGTAAGGGGATTCCTGTTTTTCCAAAG
>NW_007752035.1:1862-4471 GCF_000696425.1 Galeopterus variegatus | reverse complement strand
GGGGCAAAATGGAGTTACTTAGGTTAAGCCAGCAATTGTACAGAAGCAGATAGCGTACACTACGAGGGTGTAGGGAGCTCTATTTCAAGCTCAGTCGTGGTACAACTATTTTACAATATGGTGTCAGTCACTAGATTTCTATACACAGTCTGGACAGTCAATAATCAAATCTGCTGTTGTTCCATTATTGATGTGCTTTTAACCCAAGGCTACTAGAAAAAGACTAGTTGCAGCTAGAATTTGAGTTGAAAAAGCTCTTTAAAATTGAAATATGGTGCTCTTCTATAAAGAGTAAAACCATTCTCCCCCCACCCCCACTCTCTCTCTCTCTCCTTTCAGACAAATTTGCTGCCAGAAACATCTTCATTCCAAACCTTGCAAGCAGAATTGATCCTGAAATGCTTTAAAAGGGTGTGTTGAGCCCTGTGTTTCTTTATTTGCTTATCTTTGCAGCCTTTTAGAAGCTTCTAGAAAACTCCCACACTATTTGTCTCCACATTTGCTCTCGAGTTTGCTGTACATTCCCATAAGACATCTGTGCCAAGTGCTTACTGTTGGTGTCAACAGTGAAGGGACCGTGTCCCTTCGCAGCCTGACAGGCAGAAAGGGCGAGACAAATGACCTATGTCCCCGACCGTCTCATTTCTCTTCTTCCTGAGGCTCTTTTATGAGGAGGTCTTCAAATGAGGGGTTCCTTCATGATCCGGTGAGCCTCGTTTATCAAGCCCACCTTATGTGAAAGGGTCTGATTGTTTGATCTTGTTCTCTCCGTTCCTCCCACTGTCCCACTAGGCAAATAAGTCTTAACAGCTAGTTTGCTTGTTCCCTGGTTCCTTGCCTCTCAACTGAAGTGAAAATCTTTTCTTCCTTGAGTAAAAGGCAAAAAAAAAAAAAAAAAAAGTTTAAAGTACATAATTATGTGCTTTAATGAGCCAGATAGGCCTGAATGTAAGGGGATTCCTGTTTTTCCAAAGTAATCCTCAGAAACATGTCATTCAGCAACATGTCTTGGCATGCTTAAATATATAATCCTTTAGAGATGTGGCTGAAACCTTCAGGTGACTACTTGTATAGTTGATGAATTCAGCTACGTACATATTTTAAATCATATATTATGTGAAAAAATCATATTAATTTAGAAATCTTTTTTCCACACTCACATTTCATGAAACAATTTAAACTTTCAGATGCATCTGACATCAGTGTTTTCACAATTACTTAGTCACTAACTTTTTGAGTCTCCTTATGTTTCCAAGGCATATCATCTGCACGTCTGATTTGTTTGGAATAAAATGCATCTTGAATTTTTAATTCCAAGCCACCAATACTAGACAGTATCCACCACGTGCTGTACTATTCTTTCAAAGTAACTGCTAAGAAGCTGCTTACAATGATACACAGAAATGATGACTAAATTAGAAATGATTTTTTTCTCATTTAGAAACAAAACTGACTCTGTCAGAAGACCTCTACAAGTATCCAAAGTGATCACAGACTAAAGTCAGTATCTCAAACTAATACATGACCCCCAAACTTTGTGTGCAAAATAAACCAGAGAGTGCCCTGTACAATGGGACTCAAATAAATACAAGGTAGCAACCACTTCTCAAAGGATAATTAAAAAAAAGCAAAGAACACAAAACAAAAACCTTGCTTGTATTCTGGCATATACCATAATGTAGTAGGAAATTCAAGGTTTCCTGATAATACTTAATTGAAAAGTTAGAACTTTATCCCTTCTCTCAAAATTTCAGTTCCTTACGTTACTGAAATGAAAGCTCATAAATGTCAGTGCTACGTCTGCCGTCCAGCAGTCATTGGTAGAAAACATCATGAGGTCAACAAGACAAAACAAAACAGAACAACATGTACGTTGGTCATTTCCCTGCCTGGTCCATGTTTTCTCTGTCCCTCTCCGTCTTCTCCATCACAGAGTTATGTGTTATGCAAGATAAACTCCTGTAATACAGAGATAATCATGCTTAATTTGTTACATGGGGCCATATGTATGTATGTAACTGATGCGCCCGTGATAATTTGACAATGGAGAAACATAACTTTTGATTCCTTGTCACTTATGATCTCTTATAATTATAAAAACAATAACAATAAAAATAAAAGCTCTTGCAGACAACACCCCTCTCAGGTGCCAGATACCACATTAAAGCCTGTGGCATTAACTGAGTTAATACAGACAAAATGCCAAGCACAGGCCCTGCCAGGTGGTAACAGCACTGTAGGCATCAACAGTGATTATTATTGCTGCTATTTTTATTAACTTTTTATCATTTAATCCTCATAACAACTATATGAGGTAAGCATTATCACAGATGACAATATTAAGGAAACAGTGGTCTATTTTACAAGTGGCCAAGGTCAAAGAGTTATTGGCCAAAAGAAGACGGGAGTTCCACAGGTCCATCTTTTTCATTGATATTTTGCATTCTTATAAAAGCCAAATCTACATAAATTAAAGAATGTGAGGAGGAAGAGCAGTCCACACATTTTTAAGCTGCCCTATTATTTTCCAGGATCTAAAAGATGAGATAGAGGCCTGGCAAGGACATACAATTTTAATGACACAGGCAAGAACTCTGAAAATCCCCCCC
>NW_007752035.1:0-708 GCF_000696425.1 Galeopterus variegatus | reverse complement strand
TGGCAGTATTTTCATCATAAACCTTTTAGGTCATCATGGTAATAAATGTCAACTCTTACTCCATCGTTTATAATAATTGATCACGTCATGCAAACCCTTCTACAAAATGCCCAGCAACCTAGAGTCGTCAAATTCATGGTGACAGAAAGAAGAACTGTGGTTGGGCTGGGGGCAGGGAGGAGTGGGTACTGTTAGCCAACTATGTTATGACCAATGTCACTCTAAAATGGTGGCAGCTGGACAGCAAGAACACCCAAAATGGCTGCGGAAAGTTTCACATTTGCTGAGAACCACAAAAGACCCCCTGCGCCCTTGTCCCTCGCCGCCACGTCACCTTCCCGTGCACGTGATTTTCCCCACGTATAGGAAAGTCCCAGCTCAGCTTAAACTCTCGCTTGTTCCTCTCATCCAATGACAGTGACACAGATCAACCTATTAGGATATATAAGGCGCTCCCTGGTTCTGCATGCGGCTGCTCCCTCCGTGAGAGGGCAGCCCATCCGCTTGCCCCTGAAGCCCTCCAATACACATTCTGCTGAGCGTCTGTCTCTCGGTGTAATTCTTTGCAACTCCAGGCCATCCCTTTCAGGTACAGAGTCTCAGTTTCGCAAGATGAAAAAGTTCTGGAGATGCATGGTGGTGATGGCTGCACCATAATGTGAATGTACTTAATGCCACTGAACTGCACCCTTAAAAATAATCAAAATG
>NW_007752034.1:8535-9005 GCF_000696425.1 Galeopterus variegatus | reverse complement strand
AATATGAATAATACATGAATTCCAACATTTAAATTTTATGTTAGAATATTATTTAAAAATTGAAAAATAAAATATTGACAATTAGAGACTAGACAGATTGACTAAAAAAAATGCTGTAAAGAATATATAACGATTCAAAAAGACCTAGCAACCTAGGACCATTTGGTGCAGAGACAAATAGCTCTACCCACATTCATCGTCCCTGACAAGATCACTGTGATTGTAAAATATAAAACTAAAATTCATGCATATTATCTAGAGTTAAGAAAATAGTAGAAATTATGTCCACAATACTCGATTTAAGAAAATACAAGTTTATATTTTGAAAACATATTTAATGAAAATCTCTGCCTCCTCTTCCTGTGGGGTTCAGAAAGGGTAATTCTTAGTATATCTCTTAGGGCTTCTGTAACATACTATTACAATTTTTTATGGGTTAACATAACAGAAATTTATTCTCTCACAGTTCT
>NW_007752034.1:6017-7186 GCF_000696425.1 Galeopterus variegatus | reverse complement strand
TCAGTCATAGGCTCTGCTTTCCCATTAATTTGGCTTATACGTGACATATCATTGTCTACCCAATCATGTCTCTCTATATCTTCTTTTTTTCCTCTTGCTTGTAACTAGACGATTTTTTTGGTTAGATTTTGAATTTAAATTTCTGAATTAGAGAACCTGATTGACTCACCTTATCTATGTCGAGAAACAAGGACATGGCTAGCCTATAGGTTGGCCTTTCCGCTCTAGTCCAGGTAGTTGTGGCTGTGGAAGAGGTAGCAGCTGATGATTTCATGATGCAAAATCTTTCCATCATAGAAACAAGAATTGGAAACTGGAATATAGCCAAAGCAGGTAATGATGCTTTGACATCTATAGTACAAATGGAAGTAATCAGTTTTTTTTTTTGAAAATTAAGTGAAACCTCAAAGTTCTTTATGAGATTACATAAATATTAATTTGAGTATGATAGAATATAGATTTTTCAACACAATAGTAACTTTTACACTTTCAAAATTTGATAGAAGATGGAATTTCTAATGCATGACTCTAAGTTTCAAATCACTGAATATTAGACAAAATGCCTGTATTATAGACCATTAGGAACAAATTCAACATGGTATTTTTTAGAGATGAGCACACCTTTATAGGCATGATCAGTGTAATAATAATAACACAAATTGGTCTCAAAACTATGCTTTAAATTGGAAGTAATATTACAATACATATTTGCACTTACCTTTAGCTTTAAATGTATAAAAAGAAAGTATTTTAATTATTTCAGTTAGTGTTATTGCTAATTCTTAGTTTCCAATAAAATTTTAATTGTTGCTTTGCTTGTATAATAAAAATTAACAAAACACATGTTGGTGGAGATTCAGAAAAAGACATTATAAGAGGTTTAATTCCAAAAATTCATAAAATCAGTTGTGGGTGGGGGAGATGAAATATGTCATATAATTTCTCTGCCATGCAATTTAGGCTTATCAGGATTATTTTCCATATTGTGGTACTTTTATTTGTTTTGATTTTTTTTAAAATTTCTATTTCAGTTACCATGTTAATATACCCCAAAACATATATCTGGCACATAGTATGTGCTTGAAAATTTTCTATTTAATCAGTGTTGTTCTTTATCTAACTCTTACTCTTCCTATCTTATAAAAATCTATATCTTTTCTCTATTTCCT
>NW_007752034.1:0-280 GCF_000696425.1 Galeopterus variegatus | reverse complement strand
TTTATTTCAGCTTAACTTGTTTTATTAGTTTGTCTCCCTATGGCACCACATTTTTTATCTTGCTATTATGACATGTAAAATGAATAAACTATGAACCTAAGTTTTGGCCTGGCAAGATGGCTAATGAGTGAGTCCATACAATAATTGAATTTATAGCACTCTTCAGATGGCTCCCCCTGCCCCCACTCCAGGGATGCCAATTACCTGGATTAGTTAGAAGATTCTGCTTAGCATAGGTGCTTCCTTAAAATTATATAAAGAACTTCTGGTTTAACTCCAA
>NW_007752033.1:7491-9005 GCF_000696425.1 Galeopterus variegatus | reverse complement strand
ATTGCACATCTCATACATGTATCAAAATATCTCTTGGTACCCCATAAATATGTGCAATAAAAAGTAGAGTGGGATTTCTTTTTAAATGTAATTATTCACATATTTCAAAGTTGTTTAATGTATGTGAATATTATTCATTCATTTTTTACTCTGGAAATGCCAAATTACCTGAAGTTTGCTTGTGAGACTGCTGATAAACAACTGTGATATACAGACCATATTTTGAGAAGCCTTGGTATGAGTGTTTACAAGAAGCATTGGCAAGCAGCTAACAGATTCCTGAAATTCAGCACAGCTGTGAAGATTATAAAGGGGTATAGAACATGTCAACTTAAAATTAAAGAACCCTCATCCCTTTTTCCTGAGCGTGGCAATGCTTAATTTGTTTTGTTTTGTTTTGTTTGAAAATGCAACAAGATGCATATTTTTCTTTCAAATTTCTGACTTAAATATTTTGTTTTCAAACAGGGTTTTACATACCATTACTTCTGAAAATAATTTTTATTTTATTTTATTCCAGTGAAGACATTTGTGCACATACACAGAAACTTCATCATGTCTCATGGTTTCAAATAAAATGGTGAACATAAAATAATATTTTAGATTATTAAAGACTCAGTAATCCATGTTAGGAAATATTTAACTGCTATTTTCTCTATTTCATGGGGTTTTACGATAAACAGGAACAAACTCAAAAGTAGCAATATTTTGAGACTTAAGACTACATTCAGCAATACTTCAGAAAATATTAACAAAAACAAACAAAACCAACATCAACCGGACTGTATCAGAGATATTAAGTCATGTGCAAGTAGTCTTTTATCAGTTTTGGCAAAACAATACCTATTTGCTGAAATCCATGTGATGGGGGTCAATGTTGATGATACTAAATATATTTTAAGTCGTTAAATTTGTAACATATGTGGATAAAAGAGGATATGAAATAGGGTTGCATCACAATTTATTTGTTGTTATTCAATTTATTTTGAATAAATTCCAGTAAAAGTTCTACTCAACCCAAAAGATTTTTATTAAGAAATGAAGGATCTGATACATATTGGGGATTCAAAGATGAAAAATGCTAATAAAGTATCAATCTGATAGAGTATACAACATTCATGAAACGAAATACAGCATAGGACAGAATAAAACAAGATGTTGAAAATAAGATGAATAAGAAATATGGAATAATTAATTTATCTTGTATGATCATAGAGGATAAGATATTAAACTGACATTAATAGAAAATAATATTTTAGGGCCGGCCCGGTGGCGCACTGGATAGTGCACCGCTTGGGAAGCGCAGCGGCGCTCCCGCCCGAGGGTTCGGATCCCACATACAGACCGGCTCCCGCTCACTGGCTGAGCGAGGCGCGGGAGCAATGCCGAGGTTTGCAATCCCGTTGCCGGTCCCTGGTCCGGTACGGGGGCGACACTGAGGGTTGCGATCCGTTGCCGGACACGGAAAAAAAGACAAAAGACAAAAGACAAAAAAAAAAAAAAAAAAAAAGAAA
>NW_007752033.1:5643-6605 GCF_000696425.1 Galeopterus variegatus | reverse complement strand
TATATTTTTGGTGGCTATTGTAAATGGGCAAGCTTTCTTGATTATCCTTTCTGCATGTTCACTATTGGAGAATAGAGATGCTACTGATTTTTGTGTGTTGATTTTGTATCCTGCAACTTTGCTGAAATCATTTATCAACTTTAAGAGGTTTTGTGTAGAGGCTTTAGGCTGTTCGATATATAGGATCATGTCATTTGCAGACAGGGACAGTTTGACTTCATCTTTTCCAATCTAGAAGCCCTTTATTTCCTTCTCTTCTCTGATTGCTCTGGCTAGTACTTCCAACAGTATGTTGAATAGGAGTGGTGAGAGTGGGCATCCTTGTCTGGTTCCTGTTCTTAAAGGAAAAGCTTTCAGCTTTTCCCCATTCAGGATGATATGGGCAGTGGGCTTATTATATATGGCTTTAATTATGTTGAGATACTTTCTGTTTATACTTAACTTGTAGAGAGTCTTTATCCTGAAAGAATGGTGAATTTTGTCAAATGCTTTTTCAGCGTGTATAGAGATGATCATATGGTCTTTGTCTTTGATTTTATTGATGTGGTGTATCACATTTATTGATTTACATATGTTGAGCCAACCTTGCATCCCTGGGATGAATCCCACTGATTATGGTGTATAATTTTGCGTATGTGCTGCTGTGTTCTGCTAGCTAGTATTTTATTGAGGATTTTTGTGTCTATATTCATCAAGGCTATTGGCCTGTAATTTTCTTTTTTTTTGTTGGCTCTTTACCTGGTTTTGTTATCAGTGTGATGTTCGCATCATAGAACAAGTTTGGGAGAATTGCCTCTGTTTCAATCTTTTGGAATAGTTTGTAGAGAATTGGTATCAATTCCTTTTTGAAGGTCTGGTAGAATTCTGCTGTGAACCCATCAGGTCCTGGGCTTTTCTTTGATGGGAGCCTTCTGATAACAGCTTCAATCTCTTTTATTGTTATTGCTCTGTTCAGATTTTCT
>NW_007752033.1:0-290 GCF_000696425.1 Galeopterus variegatus | reverse complement strand
ATTATCCTGATTTAAGCATCACATATTGCACACAGGTGTTTATATTCTACATTGTACCCCAAAGATATGTACAATTTTATTTCAATTAAAAAAGTGGCATAAATGCCATCACATTTCTCACCTACCACTATTAGTCATACTCACTGATATAAATGTTATCTGTAGAATTAGTATCCTGAAGAGGGCATTGTTTTATATTTTTTAGGACTTTAACATTTGTATCAATGGTGCACTTTTTAGAGAATTCTTTAGATGACACATTGAAGGACAGGCTTGTGCACAGTTTTTTA
>NW_007752032.1:8498-9005 GCF_000696425.1 Galeopterus variegatus | reverse complement strand
CCCTTTTCTTCAGATCCCCAAAGGGAAATTGGAGCCCAGGATTGGCAGTGTGGAATCAGGGGACCCCACCGGACTCTTACCAACTCCTGGATCATGCTCCTTGGACATTTGTTTTCTTCGTAGCTGGAGCACCGGACTACTGCTAGATCTGGGCACTGGCTCTAGGCACGTGCAGAGAGGAGGAGTTGGAGGAGGTCTGGGGGGAGAGGTAGAGAGAGCAACCATTAGGGGTGGGGTGGGGGCTGTCTCAGCTGGCAGAGGGGCACCCAGCCCCCACCATGGGAGGTGGTCAAGAGGCTGCCTGCAGGGCACTTACCTCCAGCTCCTTCATGTAAACTGATGTCACAGAGGCCTCTCCACTGATGTCACAAAGGCCTCCCCACTGATGTCACAAAGGCCTCCCCACTCATATACGATGTGGGCTAGAAGAGATGAGAGCGCACATGGAGAGCCCCGGGCCAGCCCCCACATTTGTTTTTGAACATCTTCTAATGAGATATAATGTCC
>NW_007752032.1:2130-3192 GCF_000696425.1 Galeopterus variegatus | reverse complement strand
ACCTGAGGTGGGTGGCTGGGAGGCTGTGGAGACTAACGGTCCTGCTGCTGCAGAGAGCCCCGGGTCAGAAAACTCATGGAAAGCATCAAAACAGTGCAGCAGGAAGAAAGCCTGCCTTTCCCACTGAGCTGCAGCCCCACTCCTGGAGCTGGAGGACGGCAGATGTGGGTCCCTGGGTCTGTGGCTGCTCTTGTGACCACAGGGACCTGGTGCCATTGTGGCCCCAGCCCACTCTGAAGAGCCACTGGGGGCCACCTACAGGGTGTGCTGGGGAGTGGAGCTCTATCCCTACAGATCTCCCGTGAGCTCAGTCCACCCTGTAATCACAGTTGGCCACAGTCTTGTCTTTATGGATTGGAAAATGGGCTCACAACACAGTGAAGAGCAACCTGACTGCCCAGGGAAGGCCGGAGGAGCCCTGGTCCACAGGGTAGGGGCAGGGGAGAAGATAAAGAGACTCACGCATGAAAAGAGGGATTTGCAAATGCTATATGGGAACTTACAAAACCTAGAATGACCAGAAAGTCAGACCAAGATCCATGAAACAGATATGAATGCCCCATGAACAGCTCGCCTGCTTTGCTGGGGGGGAGGGTCCCTCAGACCCAGACACTCAGCATGAACACCCTGCATTTGTTTTCACATTCCTAACTCAGGTTTCATAACAAAGAAAAACCCCCAGAGCTGTCAGGCATATTGTGAGTTGTGCACAAGCCAGTCCAGCTCCACTCCTGTCTTTGCCTTTAATCAGTTCAGTTTTTATGACCAATGAGCACTGACGACAAAGCAGACAGAATCCATGTCGGATGTCTCTGCGTCTGTTGGAGCTGGAGCAGTGACGTGTTGTCCTTTGGGCCTCTACCGGACCTCCTCCTTGCTCCATGTTCTACCCCAGAGCTGGTGACCAGGCAGCAGGTGGGAAGACCCTTGACCCCTGCCTGGCCCTGACCCTAGCCTGGCCCTAACTTTAACCCAAACCCGAACCCAAATCTTGTCTAACATGAACCTGAACCCTGAACCTAGCCTTAGCCCTAACCGGAACCGGAACCCAAACCCTAGATA
>NW_007752032.1:0-574 GCF_000696425.1 Galeopterus variegatus | reverse complement strand
TAGACTTTTGTTAATGTTTAAAATTTTCCACAATGAAAAAAATAAAGAGAAAAATAAGTCAGAAAAACATCCAGTTTGTGTTTCTTGAAGAACCTTCATTAAAGAACTAAATAAAAGTGTAAAGAGTAGTTTGAAGGCATATAAAAAAACAAGATGAATTGTAGTATAAGTTTCCTGGGGAAAATTAATATAGTACAGAATATTGAATTAATGTCAGGGGAAGAAAAGACCACTGATTGATTAATCATGAAAAGGTTGTGACTTTGGATAAGTAACTCTTTTTTTTTTTAAAAAAAGCTTTTAACCAGAAACATGAGAAACTTCATTTGGGAAAGTTAGCATATTGGCTCAAACACACACACACATGCACACACACATGCACACACACACACACACACAATTCTCCAAAACAGAAGAGGGGGTTCCTCGGAAATTTTAACTATATGAATAAATAATTTTAAACGAGTAATTTGAAGAAGTTGGTTTGTGTACTAAGCCAGTTATTTTTAAAATCACTGAGTTCTAAGAAACAAATGCTTCTAAAAAATATTATACCAATGAAAAGACAAAAGGA
>NW_007752031.1:14833-15098 GCF_000696425.1 Galeopterus variegatus | reverse complement strand
TCGATTCCTCCTCCCGGCTGTCTCTCAAATCTGCTCACTTCGCAGAATTTATTCTACTGCTGCGCAGATTCAGTGCAATGTCCCTTTTTGCTTCAAATATTTCAGGAGCCACCTGACTGGGCCGCCTCCTCTCCGCCCTGCTCCCACCCCAAGCAGTGTCCCCATGAGGGCCAGGCCTGACTTTAACCCCCACATCTGATCACACTGGTCCTCAGCGGGCACCCTGTGATAGCTCCTCATACTCAAATTCAAGTCCAAGCTCCTT
>NW_007752031.1:8378-9307 GCF_000696425.1 Galeopterus variegatus | reverse complement strand
CATCACAGAAAATTCTATTAGGGCTCACCCAGAGCAGTAATCTCATTACAAAAAGGTGGCCATTCACTACATTCTCCCTGATAGGTTTGGTTTTCATGCTTTTGTTCAGTCCCCACCCTGTAAAGTGACAGGGACTGCCCACGGCCAGGAACTCTGGTGGAGGCGGGAAACCTCCAAGTCACGTGAGATCTGTAAACTGCCCCCACCCACAGGACCGACTCCCCACCTCCTCCCATGGCTAAGAATCAGTGCTAGACCATCAGACGATTCCTTAAAATTTCAAAAAAGAGCCTCGTTCCTATTTGAACAAGTGCTAGCCTAACCTTTTAAGATTAAAGAGACAACTGGAGACGGATCAGTACAGTCATGAGTCGCTGGACAGGGATGCGTTCTGTGAATGCGCCCTTGGGTGACTTTGTCCTAGTGGGAACATCACAGAGTGCACTCACACAAGCCTAGATGGTACTGCCTGTACACCCACGCCATACGGAATAGCCTATGTATTTGCGGTCTGTCGGTGACCCGTCGTTGTGACACGCACAAGACTGTGTGGGTGAAGGGCCAGCCTGGCCTCACTGAAAGCATCAGGGGTTCTCTCCTGAGAATGTAAAACTGGGCCCAAAAGAGAGCGAGCTGGGATGGTGGTCTTCAGAAGCAGGGAGGGGTAGGAGGGACGCTCTCTAAGCTGTCCCATGGAAGGTCTAGCGCACACGAACGGGTCACCTGGCTGCAGCAGCCACACTCATCTGCGTCTGGCTTCCTTGGTGTCCCGCCCGCCACCCTCCCTCTCTGCAGGGAGCAGACTGTATCTACACAGAAGGCAGAGGGAGGCCCTCCTGGAGGCTGTGCAGTTGCCAACACCCCGAGCCCAGGTTCCCTCAGCTGTGACACGAGCACCGCCTCTGCAGGCTGCTGAGAGAAGCGCTGAG
>NW_007752031.1:6092-6880 GCF_000696425.1 Galeopterus variegatus | reverse complement strand
GGGGGCAACACTGAGGGTTGCGATCCGTTGCCGGACACAGAAAAAGACAAAAAAAAAAAACAAAAAAAAAAAACTCTCAATAAAAATAGACTCTTTTCAAATGGCTACTCGACGCTCTTTCAAATGGATATTTTTACCTTGTTTACTGTGACTCCTGAGTTTCTCAAATATTTACTGTAAGCTCATTTATTGCAATCACTAGATCCTCTCTCCCCTGTGGAATGAGTTTGTGCAGCAAGTTCTCCAAGGATTCAGCCCATAAGACAGAGGATGCCTGTGATCTGCAGCCCACCTTACAGGGGTCCAGGGCCCAAGGAGTAGATGCCCAGGCCCGTGAGCAGCACTTACTCTCAGCCACTTCTCCCCCCCAACCAAAACACGCACCCGCACCTTCACACAATGCACAAAAACCTCCAGGAGCTTGGAGGAGTGTGGTGAGAGAGGTTAGATGTTCCCAGATTCTTGGATTTTATGGACCAGTGAAACTGCAGAAGCATTTGGTGGACTGACAGCTAAGAAACAAGGAAAAACCAAACCCCACAACCAAACACCAACACCAATAACAAAATACTACACAAAGACACACACGCACACCCCCAGACGATTTTCTATCACTGCCATTTCAAAAAGAAAAGACATTTAAGAACAAAAATGTAGAAAGACCAAAGGCTCATAGCAAAAGATAATTCCTTCTAAGAAAAAGAGTTCAACTGTCAGGCAAGCAGATGCAAAACGTCCTCCCTTTTCCTCCCTTCCTGCACATGGGAAAAACTTGCTCCAGTGGGTTC
>NW_007752031.1:0-651 GCF_000696425.1 Galeopterus variegatus | reverse complement strand
CCCACAGGGAAGGCCTTTGTCCCGCCCCAGACAGGCTCAGGCCGGGGGCCAGCACCCACCACGCTCAGGCTTCCGACTCTTCTCCTGTTAATGGGTGTCACTACATACTCACCTCCCCATGTAAGTGTGAGAAATCATCATATACTCCTGCAAATGGCAGTGGCCAATACTGAGTGCTGCCACTCACAGTGGAGGGAACACATCGCCTGTTATTCCCCAGAGGCCTTGCAGATCTGACTCCTAACAAGGGAGGCTTTCTACATCCTTGCATGGAATTACTAATGAGAGCCCATTAAAGGAAATCCATTCCCCAGGTGCATGCCAATCCCCGTGGAGGTCACGGCCAGTGTTGCTGCTCAGACACAGCCCTGGCAGCAGCATCAGTGTGTCTTCCTCCATGATGGTGATGGGGCTGTGAGGCGTGTGCCCGGCTGAAGCCACCTGGAGCATGCCCCACGTTAGCACTCAGAGTGGGCATAAGGCAGTCCACTGTGCCAGCGAGCGCACTGTGCCCTCTGCACGCTGGTTTCTGTCACTTGAAAGTGCGCGGGTGGCCCAGGATCCAGGCACTGCCTGAACCAGGGGACTCCGCTTTTCCATTTGGCTTCTGCGGGGCCACGTGAACAGAACCTTATCAGGGCGAGAGCAGCT
>NW_007752030.1:6991-9006 GCF_000696425.1 Galeopterus variegatus | reverse complement strand
GGTCAGCTGGAATATTCTTCTAGCAAGGATTTTACTAGGAGAAATTTGCTGGTAGTCACTAGTGAAAGCTAGATTTACTTAAATTTGGGGACAGCAGTCTTCCCATTTCCTGTATGATAGGTATTCTTGTGCTTATAAAAGGAGAGAAGATGGATTAAGTTATACACTAATATATTTGTACATAGTTTTGCAAAATGCAAACATCATGCTAGTTTTGAGACCAGAATGTCTTCGTAGTGAATAAAATTTACCAAAATATTGTGTCCATTTTAAAGTAGGCTTAACTTAAGACATTAATTTGGTGCTATAAATATAGAATTTGTATTTTGTTTTAAATATTCAATGACTAAGATCATATAACACTTTTTCCTTTGAAATAGGCTGCCAGAAATACTGTCTAATTTCTATTTTAATAATAACCCAAATGTGCTTCAAATATAAAAGGTGACACCTGGTTTACTACCATACTTTAAAAGTGCATGTTTCAACATACTCCATACCATGTCCTCCATTACATCACTCTGTCAGGGCCTGTAAGATTTTACACTTTTCTTTTTTTACTCTTTTCTTTCAGTCAGAAAGAACTGAGGGGAATTTGAGCCTCCTGCATATTTAGAGTATTATTTGCACTGATTTTGATCTTTAGTTCTTAATCCATGAATGCCTGAGGACTTTGATGATTTACAACCATAAATGTTAAAAAGCACAATCCTTATTATTTATTTATTTATTTATTTATTTTTCTATTTATTTATTTATTTAATTTGGAAGTTCCTGCTGGGAATCACATTCCTCATTCTCTTGGAGAGTTGTGGGTTGTGGGAGGGAAATCCTCATTCCCTTGCCTAATACGTAGTCACTTCTCTGTCACATAGATGAGTTCTAAAATCTTTCTGAGCTCGGACAAATTGCCTGGTACTTTTTGACTTATAACATGGAATGTTGGGAATAACTTTCTAACTGGTTCCAAAGGTCAATTAAATGCAGCCAAATGTCCAATTTTGTTTTGTAAGTAAACATATATGAATTTCATCCTGCTCCAAATTAGTTAGAAATCGATATCTTCCCTTTTGTATAAAATGAATGTTTTGGACTAGAACCCCAGAAATGAATTAGGCTGGCTACAGGAGCCTCTGGAAGGAAGCTTTAAGAGAGAGAGAAGACATGAGAGAGAAGCCTCAGAAAGAAAAGAATTTTTTAATAGATCTGATTAGCAGACAGCACTTCTTCGTAGTGGTGGAGAACAGAAGCTTATTTCACTCAGTGTAGAATGATCTTAATTTATAGATGTGGGTACTGGTTCGTATCAATATTCCTCAACCTGGGGTCACTCTCAAACTTGGAGTTAATATCTAACATTATATGTTTTATATGTGACATATACTGGCAAGGTGGAAGGGACCAACAGGCCTTAAATTCCATTACAATCTCAAGAGTCTATGATTCTGAATTTCCAGATCTTGTAACTCTACCAAAGATAGTAATCACTATGGTAGGCTTATTATGGGTCTATGAGATATGCTACAAAGGTAAAATGGCGGACCTCCTCTGAAATGTTTCCATATAAAAGCAGTATGTAGGGGCCGACCCTGTGGCTCACTCAGGAGAGTGCAGCGCTGGGAGCACCGGGGCCACGGGTTCGGATCCTATATAGGGGTGGCCGGTGTGCTCACTGGCTGAGCACGTTGCGGGTGACACCAAGCCAAGGATTACGATCCCCTTACCAGTCACAAAAAAAAAAAAAAAGCGGTATGTAGTTCAATGATCCGGTAGCCCACTGAAATATTTATATGTCAGTATCTCTTTTGGGGAATTATTTAATCAAACATTTATTGAACAGTTATTATGTGCTACACTAAAATCCCAGATTTGTCAAGTTGTGAGAAAGATATTAGCAATATATATATCTGATAAAGGCCTCATATTTAGAAAGTATAAGAAAAACTTCTAAAAATCAATCAAAACAACACAGTTTTTAGAAAATCATCAAAGAATAGGCACTTCAAATTAGATGT
>NW_007752030.1:5717-6702 GCF_000696425.1 Galeopterus variegatus | reverse complement strand
TCAATCAAAACAACACAGTTTTTAGAAAATCATCAAAGAATAGGCACTTCAAATTAGATGTCCAAATGGCCAGTAAGCAGCAGTGTTCTAGAGCTGGCCTGTACTGACTCACAAGTACCTATTTCTAAATGTTCAGGAATTGGTAAGCTAATTGTTAAACCCATCGATTATTTATAATTTAATTACATAAACTTTCAATTAAGTAAATTATATAAAAGCAAGGGTAATACATACGCAAAACTCATCACTTAATTATTTTAGTACCTTCTATTATCTATGTTCTTGAAGTTTGTTTATTGCACCTATATAATGCAAACACTACGTAATAATGTGCCACTGTACATCTCTTCCAACTTTACACTCACTGGTGTCACAAGGGTAGCTTGAAATCAACTTTGGTGGGGGTATTTATACCATGGAAATCAGCAAATGCTACAAATCAGGGATTCATTTTTATTTCATTTTGCTGATTATCTAGACTTAACGTGATGGAGAAAATGTTAATAATGTAGGTTAAAGTTAAGTGTGTCATGTCTGTAGCTATTAAACTGTAAATAGCACAAAAAATTGAGAAAGCAATCTTCTAGAATTTTAAAACTGTTATCTTTTGCAGCAGAGAAATTTCCCTGATGCATGACAAATGAGTGAAATCTAATTGTTTCACTTTTGTCTTACTTGTTAACATAAACCAAAATATCATCCAGCAGTCACATAGGAACTACACTCCTTTGTCAATTGCAACTTTAGCTGGGCTACTTCAGTGATCATCTATTCTATCACCATCATTTTCAGATAAGGAAACTGAGATCTAGAGAGTGGTTGGTTGGCCTCAGCTATGGGGTGACCATGGCGTAGTCAGGACTAGATTCCTGGTAGTATTCTTTTAATCACACAGTATTTATCTAAGAATGCTGCAGCAACACTACTGTCAGACCAGGATCAAATGGGTTTATGAGTTCAGTTTATATCTAAGACAATTGATTTT
>NW_007752030.1:0-879 GCF_000696425.1 Galeopterus variegatus | reverse complement strand
GATGGTATGGCACAGAGTCAAAATAAGAGGTCCTGGCACCTCCTAGACACATATTCAAATCCCGTTTCTGCAATTGATGAACTATATGACCTTTGGCAAGTTACTTAACCTCCTTATGCACCCATCTATAAAACAGTGGTACAAAAACACCAGTACAAAGGTGATTACAAGAATTAAATGAAATAAAATGCAAAATTCTTGGCACATAGTTGACATCCACTAATTGTAAATTTCTGTAAGCTCCTTGTGTCACCTAGTGGTAGGTATCATTTATTGGGTGCTTATTCTGTACCAGGCACTCTTTTAAACACTTTGTAGCATGGGTATTACCACATTTAATCCTTGCAGCATTCTTATGCAATAGGTATTATTATCATCACCATTATCATCATTATTATTATCATTCTATTTCACAGATAAGGAACTGAGCCAAAGAGAAGAAAAGTAATACAGCTAATAAGTAGCACAGCTAGCATTCAAAGCAAGCTTTTCAGTTCCAAACAGACCCCATTCCCTCTTCACCCCTAGACAATATAATCTCTCATCAATCAGATCATTTCCATGGACCACATCCTATGGGCAATTTAAAAGCCGTCTCATTTTAATGCAAAGTTACCTATTAAAGCATGGTTGGGAGAAACATACAGTGCTTTCCATAGGTAAGTATAAATCATTGTCTTTCTTTATTCTTTTGAATGAGCCGCACCATTGCTCCCTTTCAATTGTGGGAAATCCAGCATTGACAGTACTTACCTGGATAAGGGCACACTTTCCAATCTTTGTCCCAGAACCTGTGCATATCTTGTCTTCTTTGTTTACTGCCTATGAATAATTAATGAAATAAATGTTTTCAAGGATTCCGAATAATCTAAAAAAAAA
>NW_007752029.1:7441-9007 GCF_000696425.1 Galeopterus variegatus | reverse complement strand
CTATGGAGAAATTATTATTGATAAGGCCTTGCCTTATTCCATTTGGGCTGCTTTAACAAGACACCATACAAACTGAGTAACTTATAAATAAGATAAATTTGTTTCTCATGGTTCTGGAGACTGAGAAGTCTAAGGTCAAGGTGCCAGCAGATTTGGTGTCTAGCGAGGGCCCTCCCAGCTGTGTCCTCACATGGTAGAGGGGAAGGACAGCTCTCTGGGGCCTCTTTTATATGGTCACTAATTCCACTCATGAGGCTCTGCCCTCATGACCTAATCACCTCTCAAAGGCTCCACNCCACCGGGCCGGCCCTATTGGATTATTTTTTGATGCGAGATAACCAAACAATGGTGTGCTTTCACTATCGAATTATTTTTAGCAAAGGATGTCATTATGTGAAAACAGAGCCTCTGTGGCACTCATACAAATAAAATGACCTTGGACTTCATCTATTGCTGTAAATTCTGACCAACTAGTAAATTTTAAATGTCTTTCAAATTAAAATTGACAATTAAAATTTAAAATAAATCAGTTAAGTGTTTACTCCTTTATTGAGCATTCTTTCAAAATGCTGGTAGGCACTGTGTTATGTGATGGTGGTATAGCTGTGATCAAAAAAGCCTACTTGGTCCTTGCTGTCACTGAACTTTCAAACTATGGAGAAATTATTATTGATAAGGCCTTGCCTTATTCCATTTGGGCTGCTTTAACAAGATACCATACAAACTGAGTAACTTATAAACAAGATAAATTTGTTTCTCATGGTTCTGGGGACTGAGAAGTCTAAGGTCAAGGTGCCAGCAGATTTGGTGTCTGGCGAGGGCCTTCCCAGCTGTGTCCTCACATGGTAGAAGGGGAAGGACAGCTCTCTGGGGCCTCTTTTATAACGTCACTAATTCCACTCATGAGGCTCTGCCCTCATGACCTAATCACCTCTCAAAGGCTCCACNAGGGTTGCGATCCGTTGCTGGACACGGAAAAAGACAAAAAAGACAAAAAAAAAAAAAAAAGTATAATAAATATAAAATGAGAATAATAATTAGCTGGTATTAAAAAGTCATATAGGGAGGAGGTTATTTCTACACAGAATCCCCAAGAATGCTTTGGAGCAGCATATTTGATCCAGGCTTTGAAGCTGAACAGGGATTAACAAGTAGAAACGAAGCAAGAGAGGAAAGAATGGACGGACTTTCTCGACAGAAGGAGCAGCATCGCTGAAGACATGACATGGGGTGTCTTTGGAGAAGACTGAATAAACTGCTGTGTGTGTGCTTCTGCGGGAGGATTAGGCAGGGAGCTGGTTTGGGGNGTCACTAATTCCACTCATGAGGCTCTGCCCTCATGACCTAATCACCTCTCAAAGGCTCCACCCTCCACCACCACCACACTGGGGATCAGGTTTCACTATGAATTTTAGGGAGACACATACAGACCATAACAGGCCTCGAACTCTGACTCTGAGGACACAAAAATGGGCATGACATCTTGTTTGCTCTCAAGGACTTTATATAAGGAACAGAGAGAATAAATGAGACTGATGAGGTGAGAATAAAAGTATAATAAATATA
>NW_007752029.1:2356-6704 GCF_000696425.1 Galeopterus variegatus | reverse complement strand
ACTGAATAAACTGCTGTGTGTGTGCTTCTGCGGGAGGATTAGGCAGGGAGCTGGTTTGGGGCCAGATCATGGGGGATATTGAAAACAATGAAAGGAGGTTGAGTAGGTGTCAGAGAGCCACTGAAAGTTTCTTGACTTGGTAGTGACACGGTCAGAACTGTGTTTTGGTGTGGCAGATGAAGCTTGAAAGGAGGTTGAGTAGGTGTCAGAGAGCCACTGAAAGTTTCTTGACTTGGTAGTGACACGATCAGAACTGTGTTTTGGCGTGGCAGATGGAGCCTCATCATGAGCAGACTGGCTGTTGTCGTAACAACTTGGGAGAAAGGTCATGAGGGCTTGAACTTCCTGGGGGTGTGTGTGAATGCACAGAAATAAACACAACTCGATTCCCAAGGTGGAGAAAAGTCTGCAGAAGTGAGTGGCTGATTAACCAAGGAACATTTTGATAAAGGGAGAAGTGAAGACGACTTTTAGGATTTGTCGCATATACCTCTGATAGGTTGGTAACGTGGTGATGGTGTGAAGAGATGAAAAAACACAGGAGAAGATACCAGTTGACGGGGAGAAGGTGAGTTTTCTTTTGGCCTTATTGAGTTTGAAGTGAAAGTGGAGTATCCATATAAAGGTAAATTGCAGGAATTTGCCAATATGTTTCTGATTTAAAAAAAACATTTACATTTAAAAGTCATTTGCATAAAGCAATGGAAAGTGATGGTTTTACCTTATGCTTAAATATTTTAATATTTTTATTTTAATAAGACTAAAGTTTTAATTTTAGCCAAACTGGAACTAGAAATTCCTTGTAAACCTTGATATCATAGATCCATATGCATTGTGTATTTGATAAAAATATTTTTGGTGCTTAAATTGGAAGGAAATGCTTTAGAATGTTAAGACTTTGGATTCAGCAACTGCCCCCACCACCTGCCCTAGGGGTTAGGAGGAAGAGTTAGTTGTTAGTTTGGAAGAAATAGTTAAAATCATGGTATAGTGTAGATGTTGCCTATTTGTCAATAGATGGAATAAAAAGAAAGAAAAAAAGGAAAAAAGAGTCCCCTAAAGCTTCTCTGCAGTCATTATTAGTAAGGACTGATGATACTGACATCATTTTCAGAAAATTGAGCTTAAGAGTGTGTTGGAGTTTAGAAGGGTTGTACAGAAATCTCCAATTTTCCACCTTGCATTTTCGTTCTGAGATCATTTCTAACTATACTTACTAATTTAATCTCTCAGAATGTTTTATTTTAGCATTTACAGAGCAGGAAAAGATGAATGGTTAGTATGAAAGCCTCTCGTTTGAACTTAGTGACTTGATATTTAGCTAAAAGAGGAAGAATAAAGTCTAATGAGAATGGGCAGTATTTTGTGGAGTGAAGGTTTCGCCACACACTCTGAATTAGGGAAATAAGTCAACATTTGACTAGACAAAATGAGATACAGAACAAGATTTTATAAAATTAATAAGAAAATAGAGAGGACTCCAACTTCATCCATCCTAACTGCTCACAGCTACGTTTCCTTCCTATCCCCACCTTCCAGTTCCCAGGTAAGAAAAGAGCAGACTATCCAACAAGCCAACACCCAGGGGCCACACTGGCTCTCTGAAGGTGAGACACACTTAGGTGTCAGAAAAGATGTGCAAGAGTCAAGGAGAGTTCACACATGGCAAATTGAAGAACCGCTCATGTTTAATATGAGTGAAATGAGGAGAAATAGAATAAAAACTATGAGAAATTACTACATTTATTTAAAAAATGAAATGAATGACCTTCCCATGCAAAGAACTCTGAATGAGTACCTACCCTAGGAAACAAAAGAAAAATATTCACAACGAATGCTTTGCATTTTCAAAGAAATTAAAGAGAATATAAAAAAAATATGAAACCATAAATCAGAGGTGAAGAGAATGGACAACAGAATAATTTGGGAGAACTGGAGAAATGAATTGAATATTAAAAGATACGTTATTGGAACTAATTGAGAATAGTGAGGTAGGCGTTGTTGAAAATTGAACCAGTGGTAAGGAGCCTAGGAAAATAATTCAGATACTGTAAAGTAGAAAGGTAAGACATGAAAGAATTTAGAGAAAATATAGCAGATTTGAAAGACAATGAAACTCTTCTTAGTTAAAAAAAAAAAGAATGAAATTCCACCATTTGTAACAACATGGATGAGCTTGGAGAAAATTATGTTGAATGAAATAAGTGAGGCACGGAGGGAAAGATACCACATGTGCTCACTCATAGTGGGAGCTAAGAGAGAAAGACAGACAGACAGACCACAGTGGTGCACTGGACTTGCAGAGAGAGAGAACAGACCTAAGGCTGTGGAGTGGGGTGGATGGGGGGAGGGGGAGGGAGGCCGGGGATTAATTGGGTGGGGGACATGGAGAATAATCGTAATTTGTGGCAATGGGCATGGTGATAGCATCAATCAGGCCATCACTTCTTGGGCACAAGGGGTGACGGCCAACTTTGCACCCCATGAATATGTATAACTAATAAAAATAAATAAAAACAGAAAAACATAACAGGATATAACAATAAAAACTTTTTCTAAAATGAAGTAATTAGTAAGTTACAATATCTGAAAATGGAGAGGCACACCATGCTCCATAATAGTCAACACCAGTCTATATCAAGATGTAGTTACCGATCCTGAAGAAAAATTAAATAATTATTTAAGGTTCAAAGGAAAAAATCATCTAAAAATCATACTTGTTTCAGAACGTTTTTACATAAGCTTTCATTTCCAGAAGACAGTGGAGGTATATATCTAGAATGTTAGGAGGGAAAAGAAATGGAACAAACACATTTACACCTGGCTCGTTTTAGTTAAGGCATGAAGATTGCAGATGGATAGTCTCAAAAATGCAAGGGCCCCGGGAATACAGCATCCCTGAATTCTTCTTGGACAAAGTGCGTAATGTAGAAATCAAGCAATTAAGAGATTAATCAACATTCAGAACTCAGGGTTGGATTTTGGATGGGATTTAACCAGGGTTGGTGTTTTGTTAGGTGAGTATAATGGAGGGAAAGAGTATCAAGTTGCTGAGGATATGCTGAGTTACTAATTATGAGAGGTCATAAAATATAAACTGGGTAAAGAGGCGAGTGAGGGCATGAGATGTATGCTGGAGAATAAAAAGGTGGCCATGTTAGTGGGTTGGAAGTTGAAGTGAGTTACTGGAGTGAAGATTATTGGAGTGATGGTCTTACAGGAGTTACTGGAGTGAAGATTATTGGAGCGATGGTCTTACAGGAGTAAGCTCTCATGTTGGAGGTAATTATTGAAGCTGAAGTTATAATCAGAGAATGAGATGCTTGAAATCAAGATATTGGAGATAATATAGCTATTAGTGGAAGAGGCAGGATGTAGAACAAAATTATTGGAAGCAAAGAGGTCAAGAAACTGGGTGCCCAAGGCTGAAGCTGAAGTTATAATCAGAGAATGAGATGCTTGAAATCAAGATATTGGAGATAATATAGTTATTAGTGGAAGAGGCAGGATGTAGAACAAAATTATTGGAAGCAAAGAGGTCAAGAAACTGGGTGCCCAAGGTATTGAATCCACAGGCATAGTGAGTCACCCAGTAGGGTGATAGGGTTCATGACTGAAAGAAAATCATAAGCTGGGTGCTAAAATTTTCAGTGATTATGGGTGCCATGTTCTGATGGCACATGCTCTGAATTATTAAGGGAGTTTTAGGAAGGGGGGGTAAGATGTTTGGATGTGGCAAGGAGGAACAAGTCTGACCCCTTATCCACCTCTGAGTTTGGTGGTATGTGTGGTGTGGGAGAAAAATCGTCTCCATTGGAGAGAGCTGCAGCAAACCTGTGTGCTCAGGAGACAACTTTGCATTCATGAGCAGGAAGGAGAAATAATGTTCAGAGAAGAGGTTGAAGATATCATAGGTTATGTGGATGAAAATGACTTTCAAAGGAGGAAAACAGATGCTTGGGGAGAGGTGGAGTATTGGGTTTAGACTGTGGCTGTACAAAGCCATGTGAGATTAAAAATCTGGGTAGGGAGGGATGCTTGACAGGATTGGATTTCTCGGGGTGAACAGGAATGAGGGCATAATTTTGGTCACTTGGGGGCAAGGAGGGGCCAGTAGATTACATGTTCTAATCATAGACTTCTTGGCATTGACCTGTCACTTACTTTATTGTGTTGAGTGGAAATGCTGCAGGGGTTTGTGAATGAGAGTGAGTAGGAAAGGTGGTTTTACCAGGAACACAGGCTGTTCTCTGGACCCCCTTAAGTCTCATCTGAGATGGTAAGAACAGAAGCACAGTCTTACTTGAGCCACAGCAGAAAATTCTTTGTACAAAGCCACCATAGAAGC
>NW_007752029.1:0-229 GCF_000696425.1 Galeopterus variegatus | reverse complement strand
TTCAAAGCACAATAATTGTTATTTGTCTGTTACTCAGGAAATTTAAAGTTAGGTAGAATGACGGTGCAGCCACTTTAGAAAAGTTTGGAAGTTTCTTAATGTGTTAGACATAAATATACCAGATGACCCAGAAATTCCAATTCTAGTTATCTATCCAAGAGAAATAAGATTATGTATCCATGCAAAGACTTGAACACACAAAGTGTTTATTAGCAGCATTATTCATATT
>NW_007752028.1:8202-9460 GCF_000696425.1 Galeopterus variegatus | reverse complement strand
GAAATCAAGAAGGGAAGAAACAATCCCAGGGATCAACACGACTCAATGAGAGAACATAATAATCATGTTGAAAACAAAACCTTGAAAGTAGGTCAAGTGTGATGATGTTTGTAATGATGTCTGGGTATTTGCCTCCAGAAAATCAAAACTCAGTTATCCAGAATACTGAGAGAAAGGGTACATTTCATTCCTCTGTTAAGTGAAATTCTACTGCAAATATGTATATACATATATATATATGTCTTGCTTTAACTCCTGTTGCAGACTTTGATATTCATGTTTTAAGACACTTCACTGGGTTAACAGTTTAAGCATAACTTTATCCTACACTAGGATAACTGTAAAGAATGGGTGTACCCATTGCTTCCTAGTGAACTTGTTTTCTGGGCTTTGGATGGTAGGATTCTGAAGTGTATTCACCAGTATGGCTACAGAATCCCAGCATGTGTCTNTCAATGCTCCCTGGAAGGCTTCAAATCCACTTGCCTTTCTGAAAAGAGTGAAAAACCAGACCCCTCTAATAACTCTCCCTGGCTGAACTCAGCGGCTATGTTCAGAATCAGGGCTAAGGACAGCCTGGGGAGTTTTACTGTCAGAAAAAGCCATGTTACTGGAAGAGTGCAGATGAACTTCAGGGAAATTTCCAAAGCCTTCCATGTTCTTGACCCCCAGCCTGCTGATGTCCCAACCAATGAACATCAAAACTTAATCTGTTGTTAAAATGGTTAAAAACAAATTACTATGGAGAAAAAATTGCCTGTGATTTTCTGCATACTGAGATTGAATATGGACAATTAGATATTCTGCAACTTTTCACAGAAGCAGTAAACTCTGAAAACACACCTTCCTTTTTAAGACCAATATCCAATATTTTGGGTGTTTATAGAGGGAGGAATTTTAGGTCAGAGAGAAGCTAGTGCTTTGGTCTGGAGTGGTAGAAACCCAGGCTAAGATGCTGGACTTGTTTTTCCCATCTTCCTGATGTCTTTTTCTCTCCTTCTTGGCTTAACTCCTGCTTGCCTGCAGATCTCGATTTAAGTGTCACTTCCTTGGGAAGGTCTTGCCTGATCCCCTTGTATCAATTTTGCCTTCACTCCTACACTGTCCTGCTATAATCACTGAGCCTATTGACCTGTTAGTAACATCACTGGGACCTGAGCTCCTGAGTGCTTGGACTGCTTTCTTCATTTCTCCATCCCCAGCACCTGGCACCTTACCTGGCAAATTGTAGTTGCCTAATAAGTAGTTGATAAATGAA
>NW_007752028.1:6573-7027 GCF_000696425.1 Galeopterus variegatus | reverse complement strand
CAGTTCTGCAATTGCACAAGTGAGGACACTGAGCCTTGGAGGGAAGAAGTGGTTACCTAAATTCTGTTAGCAGTAAGTGGAGAAGTCAGGGCTGTAACTCAGTTCTACTGAGTTTCCATGCAGGCCCTTCCACTACCATACAGACAAATTTGGGTCTTGCAGAGATTTATCCCAAGATTGCAAGACCCACAGCCTATGGGATTAACCAGTTTATTGTGAGGAACCTGAAGATTAGCAATAGGTCTAAATGAGGGTTTTAATCAGGATGGGAATCAGACAAGAATTCTTCCCTTGCTTCCAATGGATTCAGAGAACAGGATCTAAGAAAAGTACCAGCAAAGATATAATAAACTAAATGTGTTCTTGTATCCTGCTTGCCTGCCCAGCCAGCCTTAATCTCTCATGTTTCCTTTTCTTCTGGTCTTGACATTCTCCAATCCAAGTGGGATTAAAT
>NW_007752028.1:3795-5224 GCF_000696425.1 Galeopterus variegatus | reverse complement strand
CTGGTCATTTCCTGGAGCTTTCACAGAAAATTTCTAAATAGCCCTGGTGAGCAAGTGACCCAGATATCAGAGGGTGAATACACACACACACTACACATATGTATACACACACACACACCACACATACACACAATACACACACATACACACACTGAAGATGTACACACATCACACACATACATTTACACACATATACACACTCATATATGCATGTACACCATATAGACATATATACATGACACACACAACATACATACCACATACAGGTACACAGGCATGCAAACACCATACACACACATACATACATATACATACAGACTCACCTTCTAAAATGGACTGACCTGAAAACAAGATAGAAGGCAGAAACCCAGCACATATCTTTAGGCCACACAGGGGGAGACAGTGTGGTCTGATGTAAAGTATGTGTCTTTTGGAGTCAGACGTAACCGGATTCTAATTCCATCTAATTTATTGGTTACATGTCCTCAGGGAGTTAATCAATCTCTCCGAATCACAATTTTCTTGTTTGTAAAATAGGCACATCACACTTATCTTGTCAGGTTGATGTGAGAGTTAGAAAGAATGTACACAGTACTCCCAGTGTGGCACCCAGCCCACAACTTCTACTTCTGTTAGTGTTAGTGACCCTGTGCGTTTTTACCTATATTCCAGGCAATGAATCTCTTTGCTGTCCATTTCTTGTGTGGAATATAGAAATTCCATCTATACTGATAATCCTCATCATGCACACATTAACTTCAAGATAACAATAATGACCAGTCAGTCTATTGTGTGGGAATAACTGAAAGATACCGTGGAGGTACCAAATGTGTACTTTTCTCCATGTGACTCTTTAAAAAGTCCTAGAGCAGTAATAGAAAAATTTCTGAATTCTGAGGCCATAATTAATGTAAAAGGGATGGATGGAAGGAAGGGGATGATTCTACAATGTGTGGGGGACAGACCCCAGGCTCCAAATAGGGCTTTGCTTCTGTAAGAGTGATGCTTCTAAAAGGGCTCTATAAACATATCACTTGTTATAAAAATCCAGTTAAAATGATTACTATCTTGCACAATAAATTTTATAGCTACACATAAGCCCAACCCTTTGGTATCCTCTTGTAAATCATAAGTCTATGATTTTTGCATTTTGTCTGTAAGTCCACTCTTGCCCCCTAGAATCCATTCTCCACAAAGCAGCCAAAGTGATCTCTTAAAAATAGAAACGAGATCATTCACTGCCCTGCTTAGAACCTTTCTACCACTTCTTTTGGAGTAAAATACAAAATCCAAGGCTTACAGGGCTAAGCTCCTATGTCCTTCAGCTCCATCTGACACTCCTTTCTTCCTGCTCACTGGGCTCTAGCCACTTGGGACTTTTTGCTCTTCTTCAAACACACAAATTTTTTTCTACCTCAGGGCCTTTGCA
>NW_007752028.1:1921-3369 GCF_000696425.1 Galeopterus variegatus | reverse complement strand
ACTTGGGACTTTTTGCTCTTCTTCAAACACACAAATTTTTTTCTACCTCAGGGCCTTTGCAGTACCTGTTTCCCCTGTTGAGAATACTCTTCTTTTGGTTATGTGCGGGTCCTTTTAGCACTCAAATCGAATCTTCGGAGTGGCCTTCTCTGACAGTCCTATTTGCAGTCATTCTATCTGCTCTCTGGTCATCTTTTTCTCTCTATTACTTTGGTAGCACTTGTAATTTTGGTGAACTGTTTGTGTTTCCCACTCCCCTGACACAAGAGCTTCTGGAGGACAGTGACCAAGTCTCTTCATTACTGGATCCCCTGCATGTAGAGTGCTTGAGTATCTGTTAAATAACTGAATGAAGAAGACCTCAAGCCCAGATGTAGATTTTAGACAGAGCATGCACCAGAAGGGGAAAATATGATCTTTAATGTAAGGACACTTTTCTTAAGTCTTCCTTTCATCCCCAATTTTGTTTTTATTCTGAGAGATTGAATGACCATACTGATGACTCATCTAACAATCCAGCCTTGAGATTTCTGGATATCTTCCCCCGAATGTGAAATTTTTCACTTTTGGTTTACTTCAACTACCTACTTCTACCTTTGTCATCTTAAATTTCAGTAGTCCACCTGTGATCATAAACATCTTGCCTTCTAGTTTTCTTGCTTTCATTCCACTTGGAGGCTGAAGGCACAGGAAATCTCACTGGTAACTGAGCCAGGGTTCAGGGAACCAGGACATCAAACCAATGGGCAGAGCATCTGTGCGTATTGGGAGTCAGAGGTGCAAAGCATGGGTGCTCAGGATTCCCAGAGCAACTGGATACCAGAACCCAGACTGGGTCAAAATTTCTGTTTTGACCCAAATTAATACAGATACAGGAACAGGGATGATGTACAACATCAAAACTAGAGGAATATGTTCAGGCATAGACAGGGACTGGGAGACTCACACAAGGGTCAAGAAACAATCTTACTGACTGAAATGGGTAGATGGGAGGAGACAGGGATGGTGTTGGAGCTCTTCTTGGAAACCCAGAGCCTTCTCTTATCCACTGTGACAACCTGGCTCCTGATTTCACCACCTCATCAAATCTTGCCCTTGTCAATGATGTTCTTCAATCCGGTCTCAATAGGCAGCTCTCAGTCTTCATCTTATTGGGCCTCTTGGCAGCATTTCTCAAAATGCTCTGCTCTCTAGGCTTCCTTAACACCACATTCTCTAGTTCTCTTCTGACTGATTTGATTGTTTCTTCTCTGTCTCTGGCAAGGAATTCTTACTCCCTTTCTCTTTCCATCTGATGTTCTTCAAGGTCTTCCCCATGCCTTCTTATTTCTTAATTTGACATATTCTCTCCTATGACACCTTCTACTCTCGTGGTTTCTCCTAGCAATCAAATTCTGGGGACCACCAGATCCTCATGCCTGGTACAGTTCTCTTATGCCTGAGCTTCA
>NW_007752028.1:0-1197 GCF_000696425.1 Galeopterus variegatus | reverse complement strand
TCAAATTCTGGGGACCACCAGATCCTCATGCCTGGTACAGTTCTCTTATGCCTGAGCTTCAGAAGCGTGTGTTCAGCAGCTTTCTGGATCTCTCTCCCTGAATCTCTCCCAAGCACCTCAAACTCAACATGTCCTAAACTGAATTCCTAGTTTTTCCTTCTCAGTTTCCTTCCATTCCAGCATTTCTTATTTTAGTTGGCAAGTCTATCATTCACCCAAGCAAAACAACCTAGATGTCAATCTTGACTGATTCCTCTCCCTCATCGCCCACATCTATCATTTCATTAATTCATTCAACAAACTTTAATCAGTCCTGTGATTTACCAGGTATTGTTCTAATTGCCAGCTAAACAGTGGTAAGTGAAGCAGATACAATTCTTGTCTTCATGAAGCATATAAACTACTGGCTGACTTTGCCTTTAAAGTGTGTCTTTCCTCTCTTCCTCCATTTCTTTTATTACTAGCAGTAGTTGGCATGTAATGGATGCTCTTTATCGAATGAATGAATACATGAGTTGTAACTATCTGAACATCTGCTATCTACAGAGCACAGAATATGACACAGCAATCTGATGTCATTAAAAATTTCTAAGTACACATTATGAATCAATAGAAGCCAAAACATCTGGCCAATTTAGCTGGAATATCCCCAGTGAGGCATTAGTATGTTTTATCTGTGTTATGCAAACACTCAGATATTCTGGCCTTCTGTGGAATTGACTGGGTGTTTTGGCACAGCATAGGCTCAGCCAGAACAGTCTTGATCTGTTCCAGGGACACATTATGTCCCTGAATTGCACATATGGTTCACTGACCTCTAGAGTTAAGCATAAGTACAAACTCTGAATGCTTGTGATTGTTTTAATAAGTTCAGTAATTTCCAAAATGTTATTAGTGCTATGTGGTTATTTATGAATATCAGCACACATTCGCTGGCTCTTAAGTCCGAAGGCATCAAAATGCATTGAGATTATTTATGATGAAGACGGCAAAGACGGTTTATACCCAGGTAAAACTCAGGTGTCATAAGAAATATATGATATGGTTAAACACCCAGAATAACAATCTTTGACTAATAATGACATTTTTTACAATACTATTTGATGACATCAGCAAATATCTTTAGAAAATCAGCAAATAAATATTCCAAGTATTTCTATACAATTTTTATCAGATCAACCAACCATAGAATAAAAC
>NW_007752027.1:6786-9009 GCF_000696425.1 Galeopterus variegatus | reverse complement strand
CTTCAATTAGAAACTGGCCTCAAGGAAAGGAACCCGTTGATGCTGATTTACACATAATTTTCAGAATTAATTTTGAAGGAAGTTGGAACAATTCCTTTATTCCAGAGTTTTTCATTGTGTTTTAATAGGAAAAATATTCCGTGTTCAAAGGAGTTCAGAAAATGCTGTGTTAAAAATGTGTTAATGTTCTTTTCTGCAGGATTCTCAGAGCCTTTAATTTAGTAATGGGAACTGTGAATCTGTAAGAGGACAATAGAGTACCCCATATCTCCCAAACTTATTTTACCATAGAATCCCTGTTTGTCAGAACATATTCTAGGAACAGTATTTCTTACAAGTAAATAGTGGGTAAGAACATGTGCAAAGGATCCCAACTGCAAAATCCAGCTCTACCACCTACATTTGGTCTTAAACAAGATATTTCTTTGTACTTCAGTTTCTTCATCTGCAAAATATGGATAGTAATGAGACCTACTTTATATGGTTGTTGTGAAGATTAAATGACTGTGTATATGTCACATTACTAAGTGTAGTATATGTTAGCTATTGTTATTACTATTTATTCAGCCCTCTATTTACTAATGATATCAGCCCCATACACATCTAAAGTGTAAATCCCAAAAGTTATAGAAAGTTCCTTGTGACAAGGAACTAGGGAACATCTGAACTCGGGAGTAATATAGAGGCCTTGAGTTTGGGGGGAACCTCAACAGTTTCCAGTGAAAATCATCTGTCTAGTCAATATGGCCACCGAGTCATGCTGAAATGAAAATGTTGACTTTGAGTAACTAAAGGTAAAATAAAAGAAGGGAAAATTGAATAGGCGCAAGAACTACTCTTGTATTCATCTAATTTGGACTAGGTTGAAATATAAAATGTCAAGTTATGAGTAGTTATAACAGTAGACATCAAACACTTAAAATTCCTGGATGTGTGCTATGGAAAGAATGAAGTTGGTTGATAATGTCTAGGCTAGGAAGAAGGTGAAGAGAAAACGGTATAAGAAGTGGCTTAGGCAGCTGATTAAGAAGATGACCTTTTATTTATTCAAAACAGTAAAGCAAATATGAGTATAACTTATTCTTTAGGTGAAAAAGATGAACTATTTCCCAGCAGTTCACAAATAAAGGAGTATTGTAAACAGAAACTGGCAACAGTAAGCTCTAACATAGCAACCTGTTATGGAATCCCATTAAAAAGGTAGGACACGAGTCTTAGATCAAAAGGCATGTCTTCAGGGCTGGCCTGGCCCTGAGTAGACTGGTGCTCCTTCCAAAGGGGTATGTGTGTGTCTGTGAGTGTGTGCGTGCGTGTGCACATGATACAGGAGAGAGGGCTTCCATCAGAGCAAGTGATTGAATTTGGGAGGCTGCGAGGGAGCCACACTGAGTAAGAAGAGGAGGCTTGATAGCTTGTCCTTCAACAGGCCTGTCCAAAATGACTAGAAAGTAAATACCGTAAATCACAGTTGTCAGGGCGCACCTCCTCCCCCGTCCTCACAGCCCTCGTTTCCACACCCCCCTCAACGGTTCGGGGAGAGCTCGTGGTCTCAGTAACCAGAGGACTTCTGACTGTAATCCTAGCACGTCACTTTGTTGAAGGCAAACACGTGGTTCAGAGAGAACTTATAAATCTCTCCTCCCAGGCGAGATCGTGATGTTATCTGCTGGCAGCAGAAGGTTCGCTCTGAGCTCTGAGCGGAGCTCCAGAAGCTCCCGACAAGAGAGAGAGAGCTAGAGAGAGAGCGAGCGAGCGAGCAGCGTAAGAGCGCAAGTGAGAGAGGCCGGGGAGAGGGATGGAGAACGTTAGTATAACGGTCTAGGGAGCCATTCAGGAACAAACGGAGGGGCTGCCCGGCTGCGGAAAGGAGGAGAAAGAAAGAGAGCGTCTATTTCAGGGTGGCAAGTGCCTACCTACTGTAAGCGAGAGAGTCCAAGTGGGACAGAAACCAGGCGAGGCTGGGAAAGGGCGGGCGTCCGAGGGAGCCCCTGCGCCATCCCTTAGGAATAAACCTCCCCAGACGGCGCGTCCCAGGGGCTGCCCTTGTGGTCCGCCGGGGGTGAAGGCGACGGCGGCGGCGGCTGATCGGCTGTTGCCGGCTCGGCCTTTGGAGCAAGAGGAGAAGGAGGAGCGGGAGAAGCAGGGCGCCGGCGGCTGTACGCGTCCGCCGGCGAGAGCGCGGAGTAACGCCGCGGGTCGGCGCGCCGCTCCCGGAGCAGGATC
>NW_007752027.1:0-5401 GCF_000696425.1 Galeopterus variegatus | reverse complement strand
TCTTACTTAAAAAAAAAAACCAAAAAACCCAAACAACAACAACAAAAACCCCCTTCCCTCCCCCTTTTTAAAAAATGCACTGCTGTGTGCTGAGCGCTTTTCTGTTCCTGCATCTGGTCACGGTCGCGCTCAGCCTGTCTACTTGCAGCACACTTGATATGGACCAGTTCATGCGCAAGAGGATCGAGGCGATCCGCGGGCAGATCCTGAGCAAGTTGAAGCTCACCAGTCCCCCAGAAGACTACCCTGAGCCCGAGGAAGTCCCCCCGGAGGTGATTTCCATCTACAACAGCACCAGGGACTTGCTCCAGGAGAAGGCGAGCCGGAGAGCGGCAGCCTGCGAGCGCGAGAGGAGCGACGAGGAGTACTACGCCAAGGAGGTTTACAAAATAGACATGCCGCCCTTCTTCCCCTCGGAAAGTAAGTACTGCTCTTTGCTTCCGTCCCCGAGGTTAGCACTGCCCCGAGCTCTCCGAACCGCAGCAGCTGCAGCGATCGCCTTCCCTCTCCGGCCCCCCGAACGCTCTTTTCCGGCTCTCCTGTCCTTCGCCCCATCCACCTCCTCTCCCATCGTACGCTCCAGACAGGCTTGAAAAGGTTAACTTTCTACTTTATTTTCTCCATCTGTCCCTGCTCCCCACGCTCAGTCCGTTCTGAGGCATTATTCTCTTTTTCTCTTCCCTGAGATACTCTACTCTGCCACCAGCTAGGAGTCAGCCCTCGTCTGTCAAACTAGAGGCGCTCCCTGGGACAGAGTTAAACTGGGAAATCTTGGTAGGTTTGTTTTCTTTGCTCCGATTGGCGTGAAATTCGCCGACCTGGTGCACGAAGGGTTAAAAAAAATAGTGGCTTAAAACTAGCCTGTCCGGAAGGCGCCCCCTTTCCGTGCCGAACTCTTAGCTGGTTCCCCAAGCCTTCTCTATTGTCTCTAACTCCCCCACAAATGTCATCATCGCCAAGACAAAACCCGGTTTGGAGACCCGTGGAAAAACCTGCCTCGAAACCCTTAATCCTTGATGTATCTGTTCCCATCCCTAGGTGTTTCCACTCCCCAGAAGCAAAATCTTGTAACCACGTCCCCTTTTGACTTCACCTGAACTGGTGGAAAGGACACCTTCGTTTCCGACTATTTAAAAAGGCTTTACTTCACATTACTTTTCAGAATTCATCCAAACCTGCCTTCTTAAAATCATCGGCGTTAAGCAGATCATTTTTCTTATGAGTTAATCATTGAACTTTTTCAACTTTGAGGACTGTGCTCTGCCCTTTCATAGGCTTCCTGCAGTTACTTCTTCGAGATGCATTCCTAAATCAGATAGAGTAGAAGTAGCTTTTTAATTTTTTTTTAATTGGCTTCTCTGAGAACTGTCCTCAAAACCAGTTGGCAGACAGTAGCCATGGGAGTGAAATGATTTACTGTGGAGCTCTTTGTGAGAAAAGGATGACAGTTAGCATAGCATTATTTCAGAGTTCTTAAAACAACAAGAAGCAGTATCCACTGATACCTCCTGAGAGGGTTAAATACCAGGAAGAAAAAGAAAAAGGAAAAAAAAAAAATTCAACATTTGCGTATTCCAAATCACAAGTCGTAAACTTTTCATTGGTTGCCCATTTCTCTCCTCCCCTTCCCATGTCCTATATACTTGCTGGCTGCCTTTGCAAAGTCTCTGTGTCTTGCCTAAGTAGATAATACAGCCATCTTGGTAATTTTATCCTAGAGGTTCTAATTTCAGGATGGTGCTTTTCTTTTTCAATATTTATTTTTAGCTGGACAAGTCCTAGCAATGTGACTTGCCATGTCTTGTACTTGATGGTCTCAAAATGTCAGCCGTGTATCTAACCCCAGTCTTTCTGGCGACCTTTCTTTTGCTGCAGCTTCTCCTCTTCTCGTTCCATAGCAAAACAGATGCAGGGAATCCTGGCAAGCAGGATGATTTTATTATTGCAATTATGGCACTATCTACAATAGCGGTGATAAATACACCCCACCCTGGTTATTCCCCTCCGGAAGTAAAGCTTTCTATCTGGGGTGGAGCCAAGAAGATATTAGGAAAGAAAGTTCATTGTAATTAGTCCAAAACCATTGAGACGGAGCAAGGAGTCAAGTCAGTTTGCTTTCTCTAGCACATGCATAAGTTCTACTGGTAATTTGGGCAGACAGGCAAGTATGTTATGCAGAACCTGAATAACTCATCCTTCAATGTTTACATGCAAAACCTCTAATACACTTCCAGCACTTCAATAACACAGAGAGGAGGTCTGACCTCATTACTGCATAGGTGCGGAGAGAGCAAAAGGGCATTAATTCTTTGTCCTCTCAAGCACACTTCAGTCTAAAGAGCTGAGATGGTCCAACCCCGGATTGTGGTCATCAACAAATTGGAAAAATTCCCAGATTATTAGGAGGGTTTCAGAGTATGGCATCTAAGATCACTGTGTGGATTCTCCTCTGCATTCCACCCCCAGCCACCTAAATTAAAACCTCTGAAAAATTCAGGATAAAAAAAATATGCTATTAGTTTTCATACAAAGAATACAGGTTTCTTAAAGTATGGAAGTTTAGGAGCAGAAAGCCATATTAATAGCAGATTTGATACTACTGTGCAAGGACTGTGGATAATTTTATAGAAAGTAGGTTAACTGATTTTCCAGCACTTTCTAGTTATACTGGAATATGATGAAATTTTCCAAAAAAAAGGAAGAAAAGAAAAAAATCACTCCACCATATTTTTAAAAAGCAGATTGAAAGTACAGCATTGGCTTATATACCAACTTTCCCTCTTTAGGGCTTTTCTGCCTAACTTTTAACTTGGCTGTCATTGAAGTAGCTGTGGGGAGGGAGTGTGCCTCGTCATTTCTTGCAGTGAATCCGGCAAGGGTCATAAGCCCTAGAGATGAAGGCATGGGAAAGATCACTGGTTCATTTTTACTACCAGCTTATTAGTGTTCAGGGAGTGACTTCAGCTCAAGTATTACAAATATGCTCTAATTATACTCAGTGAGCTATATGTTATTACAGATTGCTGATAGCCCTTTGTGGGATATTTTATAAGTTCAGACTAAATATTTTTAGCAATGTGGAGATTTAAAAGTAAAAATATAAGAGATATTGTATATGCCCTCAGGCATATTTTGTCTTAAATATTATCCTTGGCCAAATGTGCTATATAAATACAGTAAATATGAATAGAACTGGCCAGGTGCCAATCTCCTGGGAAGAATTTTAGTCAAGAATGTATTTATGGGATATAAATAATACTGTGTCAACATTTAAAGAAGGAGTCTGATTAGTTTTGAATTTATTCATATTGATCTTTTCACATGCTGTTAGTTTAAGGCTCAAAGTGGAGTTATGCAAAGGTTTCCTTATAGTTCGCCCAGTGGGAATTAGTGGACGTCTAGTAGTTTGACAATCCGTTTGAAGTTCAAGGCACATCTATTCAAAAAACACTATACACTGCACAAAGTTTCAGAAATTTAGAAAAAGCGATTCTGTAAAATGCAAGAAGAATCCAAATTGACAGGTAAAATCTGGAGAGGTTTGGTCAATCAAAAAAAAGGAAGGGGCAAAACAGTTTCATTTTCTTTTTTCCCTCTCCCTTTTTCATTGTAACGAGCCAGGCACATGTTGTGGTTCTAACCATGGTAATTTTGTACCCTCACCCCTGCTGAAATATTTGGCAATGTCTGGAGACATTTTTGGTTGACTTGACTACTGATGGAGGGGTGCTGCTGATATTTCATGGGTAGAAGCTGGGAATGTTTCTGACCATCCTGTGAAGCACAGGACAGGTGCCCCCTGCCCCTCCATACACTAAATAATTATCCAGCCCAAATTGTTAATAATACCCAAATTGAGAAGTCCTGGAATTTATTTTGAGTTACTGAATTCTGCTGGTAGTACCATTTTAAAAGTAATTACAAAAAATAAAATGTCTTTATGATCAAAGGATATTAAAAAAAAGAGCATTGATTAGGAGGATAATCAGAAAGTTATCTTAATTAAATGTAATATAGGTTAGACCATTCTGTATGGAATATACTTTATTATTGTGATCTTAAAACACCTAAATTAGAGGCATCAAAACTTCCCATTTATTTAGCCTAAGAAATGGTGTTGACCCACCCATTAGTAGCCTCAGTCATCAGCAGTGTGACATTAGTCAGAACAGAGAGAAAAGAAGTGAGGAATTATCTTGGATTTTCCTTGCAAGGAAAGTAAGCAGTTTGTGCTAATGAAGAGTGAAATCTCCAACCTAGATGACTGAAGAAAATATAAATAATCATGTTGGTTTACTCTATCATATTGAATTAGATAAACTAAAATATACAGCCTGAAAAATCACAATGAGGTTTTCTTTGTAAATGTTTCACAAAATGTTAAACATTTAATACCAAGCAATCTCCATTTATGTCTCCTCTGTAATTTTCCAAGTGAAATTGTGGAATGTAGAATGAATACCAGTGACACTATGGTTTTGGGGAATGTGACTTGGCATTCTATTCATGAATAGAATGGTCTGTTGGCCAATTGCCCAATGAAGGAAAATATTAGCAATTGCTGGAATACAGTAGTTTTTTTGCTTTATTTTATTTTTTAAGACTCTCTGTGTGTTTGTATGTGGGTGTGTGAGAGAGGCAGAGAGAGAGAGAGGAAGAGATCAAAGTCAGACTTGAACCCCTTGACTTCTAGAATGGGTGAGTTATTAATACACAGCAGACCGAACTTGAATTACCCCCTTTATATTGCATCATTGCTTGTACTAATCCTAATGCCTATTTGTGGTTACATTTAAGTTAAGCTGCATTTCCCTTCTTCAGTATTTCTTCTTTTTCATTTTTCAAAGACTAGAAAAAACCCTCAAAGAAATACACTGTTTATAATAGAGATAGTTGGGTAGTCCTTTTTGCCATGTGAGGCCATCCCGAGGAGACCTGGTGATGGAGGCTGGGCTTTGCAATTCTTGAGGGGCAGGTGGGGACCACTTGACCTCACAAAAGGAACAGGGTGAGCCCTTGGTGTCTCCACAGCGACCCCTGTATGGTCTACTCAAAGAGCTGCACTTTTTGAATTATGACTGATCCTTGGTGAAAAGACGCTGATGTAATCTAGTTGCAGCATCTTTCATATAAAGATATGAAACAATGACAGATTATTTTTCCTAGAGGAAACTGAGATGTGAAAAAAGGGCTAATGACTCACTGTTGAACCCACATCAAATCTGGGTTAGAACTGAGGAGGTCACTTATGCCTAGGCCTTTGCCCAGAGATTACAACACAATTCAGCCTGCATTTTTAGAAGGTTCTGGAAGATATGAGGAGCCTAGCCCTGGGAGAAATGTGCAGGTCCACCACTGGGGTGCGACTCTGGCCTGACTCCTCCCTGTCCCCCGCCCTCCC
>NW_007752026.1:8133-9009 GCF_000696425.1 Galeopterus variegatus | reverse complement strand
TTAAGGGTCCATCAATGGATAAATAAACAAAATGAAAATGTGATATATATTTCCCAATTTTATATTATAATATAGTTGTATAAGATATTATGTGTGTGTGTGTGTGTGTGAACATATGCATATTATTCAGCCTTAAAAAGAAAGGACATTCTGACACATGCTACAACATGGGTAAACCTTGAAGACATTACGCTAAGTGAAATAAGCCAGCCGCAAAATGACAAGGAAAGGCCACATGAGGATGCAGGAAGAAGGTGGCCACCTGCTAGCCAGGGAGAGGGTCCTCACCAGGAATCAAATTGGCCATCACCTTGATCTGGGACCTCTATCTTCCAGAAATTGGAGAAAATAAATTTCTGTTCCTAAAGTCTACGGTATTTTATGGCAGCCTGAGCTGACTCATAAAACCATATGTGTGAGGGTTTATTTCTGGGCTTTTCTATTCTATTCCATTGGTCCCTGTGTCTGTCTTTGTGCCAGTACCACAGTGTTTTGATTACTGTAGTTTCATCGACGTTTTGGAATAAAGACAGGTGAGACATCCAACTTTGTTCTTTTCCAAGATGTTTCCACTATTTGGGAATCCTTAGATTCTACGTGAACTTTAGGATGAAGTTTTTTAGTTCTGCCAAAAAGAAATTTTGATAAGGATATAATTAAATCTATAGATCGCCTTGGGTAGTACTGACATCTTAACAATATGAAGTCTTCCAAACCATGAACACAGGATGTCNTTTGTGTTAATGATGGTGTACAGTGTAAGGTAATGCTCTAACTTCATCTTTGTGCATCTGGGTATCCAGTTCCTTTACACTATTTGTTGAAAAGACTGTCCTTTCTCCATTAAATAGTCTTGGCACTCTTGTCAAAAATCAT
>NW_007752026.1:5241-7238 GCF_000696425.1 Galeopterus variegatus | reverse complement strand
TTTTTGTGTGGAATCTTTAGGGTTTTCTACACGTAATAAGATCATGTCATTTGTGAATGGAGATCATATAACTTATTCCTTTCAATGTGGGTATCTTTTATATCTCTTTCTTATCTAATTGTTCTGACTAGGACTTCCAGTGGTGAGAGTGGGCATACTTACCTTGTTCTTCATCTTTGAAGAAAAGCTTTCATTCTTTCACAATGAGTGTGCTGCTAGCTTTACTTTCATATGTGTGTTTTTTTATATATGACCCGCACTGTGTAGAGGTAGTTTCCTTCTATTGCTAGTCTGTTGATTGTTTTATAATTAAAAAGTATGAATTTTGTCAGATATTTTTTCTGTATCAATTGAAATGATCGTGAGATATTTTTCCCCTTCATTCTGTTAATGTGGTATATTACATTAGTTGATTTTCATGTATTGAACTCTTCTTTTGTTTGACATTCTCCATTTATATGACATTCTTGAAATGAAAAAGTACAGAGATGAAACACAAATTAGTGGTTTCCAAGGAATAGGGATGTCTGGGGGGTGCAGGTTAGGACGTGACAGGTATAATTATAAAGGAATAGCATGAGGAAGATGTGTTGGTGGTAGAGTAGTTCTCTATCTCGATGGAGCTGAAGGTTCCATAGATATACCCATGAGAACAAATTACATAGAATTATATACATACATTGTTGTACCAATGTCAATTTCCTAATTCTATTATTGTACTATAGCTATGTAAGATATAACCATTGGGGGAACATGGACGAAGGATACACTGGATCTTTGTATGGTCTTTACAAAATTCTGTGAATCTATAATTATTTCCAAATAACAAGTGAGAAAAAAATAACTTTGGTCAAATATTATCTTTCTTAGGTGGTCTTAATTTACTGCATATATGCAGACGAGGGTCTTCAAGTCAACAATGCTTCCTAAGGCTCTGCATTTTTAACTGGTCTCTGCGTATTTATATTAATAGTAAAATAGGAAACACTTACGTAGCACATAACATACTCTAACTGCTTTATATATATGGGCTTATTAATCCTCTCCAAGCCCAATGTGATAAGTAGTATTGTCATCTCCATTTTACAAATGGGACTCTGAAGCACAGCCTGGTTATTTGGCTAGAAAGTGCCAGAGTCAGTGAACGGGGCCAAGCAAACTGCATTCAAAGTCCATGCGTATCTTAAAAATCCAGGTACTCTAAAGAAAATAAAAGGAAGTGTGTTCATTTGAAGAATAGAAACTAAAATACAAGGTGCTTTATCTGGCTTTTTCTTTTGGCTGTTCTTCATTTCACAAATCAAAACTTCTTTTGTTTTTACAGTAAGAATGCTGATGATCATCAGGTTGAAGATAGGCTGAAGGAATTGAGATGTCACTTTACCTGGGGGCTACTAATTGAAGACAGTGCAATGCCTGATTTAGAAAACAGGGTCTTGGAAGAGATTGAGTTCCTAGACACCAAGTACAATGTGGGAATACACAACCTACTGGCCTATGTGAAGCACCTGAAAGGCCAGAATGAGAAAGCCTTGGAGAGCTTGAAAGAAGCCGAAGACTTAATCCAGCGAGATCATGCCAACCAATCGGACATGAGAAGTCTGGTGACCTGGGGCAACTATGCCTGGGTGTGCTACCACCTGGGAAGACTGGCAGAAGCCCAGACTTACCTGGACAAGGTGGAGAACACTTGCGAGAAATTGTCAAGTCCTTTCCGCTATAGAATGGAGCGTCCTGAGATGGACTGTGAGGAAGGATGGGCCTTGCTGAAGTGTGGAGGACAGTATTACGAACGGGCCAAGGCCTGCTTTGAAAAAGCTCTGGAAGCAGACCCTGAAAACGCTGAATTCAGCACCGGGTATGCAATTGCCACCTATCGCCTGGATGGCTTTAGTGCAGCAATAAAAGGCACAGAGGGGTTTTCTTTGCACCCCCTAAGGCAGGCCATCAGGCTAAGTCCAGAAGATGCATATATTAAGGTTCTCCTTGCGCTGAAG
>NW_007752026.1:0-262 GCF_000696425.1 Galeopterus variegatus | reverse complement strand
CATCATACAAATCTTTCCTCATTAGTGTCTTCAAGAAGGTGTGACAGAAAAGATCACAAAAGACTTCAGGGGAACATTGCACTGTCACCTCAAGTCCCACTTTTTGGCTAATGAACAGCATCCTTCTGAAGGAGAGAAAAACACAAATAATTTCTTTTCTCAACCCTCATAAATTCTTAGCTGGGACACCTCTCTAACAAGAGAGATTTCTACAAGAGAAAAGAAGAATTTTTATTTTTAATGCATGCTTTAACCATCAGGC
>NW_007752025.1:8779-9009 GCF_000696425.1 Galeopterus variegatus | reverse complement strand
TGGGGTGTGTTTCCATTGTTCACGCATGCACACGTGCGTGTGTGTGTGTGTGTGTGTGTGTAGGTTTTTCATTACATGGGCATATTTACTGAGATTCATGGAAATTTTTTATTGAATATCGAATCTTCCATATATATATATATATAAAGGTGTAGAGGCTCAGATAATGTTTTCTTCTTCCAAAGAATATTTGATTTTTTTCTACTGGTGGGCAGATAAGTTGTAGCCAG
>NW_007752025.1:2364-3462 GCF_000696425.1 Galeopterus variegatus | reverse complement strand
TATATACATAGAAACATATTCTTAACACAACAGGGAGAACAATTACAATCCTCGTTTCTGTGACTGGTCACATGGTCAAAGCTGGTATTGATAACTTTCTTCCTCTACTACCCATTCTGTGTTCCCTTTGGGTTCAGCGAGCACCTCAGCGTGTCGTGGTTCTTTACGTGGTGGAGTGACCCAAACCTTCGTCCCTGAAGAGTCTGGGCCATGTGTAGTCTTGCCTGGGTTTGGTTGTTATAATTTTCCATTGACCTTAATCACAGGACATGGTAGAACTAAGAGACATCGTAAGGGATCTCCTGTATTCCAGATATAATCTTCCTCACCTCCATTGCGAAGTAGTCGTCCAACTTCCCCTCGGTAGTCTGGGTCAGTCACCACAGCCAACACAGTAACTCCTTTCTGAGCCTGTTGACTCAGAGGCATGTGAAGCCCAAAGTGGCCAGGTGGCAGCCTTACCTTCCAGTTCAATGGGATCATTTTTGTGTCTCCTGATGGAAGCATTCCTCCCTCTGGAACCAAGACCTCTAGACCAGCAGAGCATAAAGTTGTGGGGACTGGAAGCAAAAATTTTGCTAATGGGTCCCTAGGGGTAATGGTTAGTGGTGCTCCTTCCATTTCCACCCCTTGGTTCCTGGACCCGTGAATCCTGGCTATGGGAGAGACAGTACCATATATTGGCCACTGATTTAGAGCATATACAGCCTGCTGGAGAACTTTGCCCCAGCCCTGCATGGTATTGGCACCAAGCTGGTGCTGTAACTGTGATTTCAAAAGGCCGTTCCACCATTCTATCAGACCGGCTGCTTCAGGATGATGGGGAACATGGTAAGACCAGTGAATTCCATGAGCGTGAGCCCATTGCCACACTTCTTTGGCTGTGAAGTGAGTTCCTTGGTCAGAAGCAATGCTGTGTGGAATGCCATGATGGTGAATAAGGCATTCCGTGAGTCCACGGATGGTAGTTTTGGCAGAAGCATTTCGTGCTGGGAAGGCAAATCCATATCCAGGGTAGTATCTATTCCAGTAAGGATGAAACGCTGCCCCTTCCGTGATGGAAGCAGTCCAATGTAATCAACGTGCCCCAGGTGGCTG
>NW_007752025.1:0-790 GCF_000696425.1 Galeopterus variegatus | reverse complement strand
TTATCTGTGGATGATGGCAGGGCCTTGCTCCAAAATCCTAAGGGTCTCTGCTGTGATTCACTTATAGGGGCCTGCCAAAGGCTCCGTACTGCATCCCTATCTGCCACTGACACTTCAAGGACCATTGGATCTGCTGGATCATATGGCCCAAGGGGCAGAGCAGCTTGCACAGCAGCCTGGACCTGTTGCAGAGCCTTCTCCTACCCTGAGCCCCAATCAAAACTAGCAGCCTTTTGTGTTACTTGCTAGATGGGCCGGAGTAGCACACCCAAGTGAGGAATGTGTTGACTCCAAAATCCAAATAGGCCCACTAGGCGCTGTGCCTCTTTCTTGGTTGTAGGAGGGGCCAGATGCAACAACTTATCCTTCACCTTAGAAGGGATATCTCGACATGCCCACACCATTGGACCCCTAGGAATTTGATTGAGGTAGAAGGCCCCTGAATTTTAGTTGGATTTATTTCTCATCCTCTGATGCGCAAGTGTCTTACCAATAAGTCCAGAGCAGTTGCTACTTCATGCTCACTAGGTCCAATCAGCATAATATCATCAATGCAATGGACCAGCATAATGTCTTGTGGAAGGGAAAGGTGATCAAGATCCCTATGAACTAAATTGTGACACAGGGCTGGAGAGTTGATATACCCCTGTGGTAGTACAGTAAAGGAGTATTGCTGGCCTTGCCACCTGAAAGCAAACTGCTTCTTGTGGGCCTTATGGACAGGGATGGAGAAAAAGGCATTTGCCAAATCAAAAGCTGAATACCAAGTACCCGGAGATGTGTTAGTTTG
>NW_007752024.1:0-9010 GCF_000696425.1 Galeopterus variegatus | reverse complement strand
AGGGAGAGAGACAGAGAAAGAAAAGTCTTCCCTCTCTGGGGAGCATAGTCTTTTCTCATCAGACCTTCCACTGATGGGATAAAATCCATCCACATTTTGAAATGTAACCTGCTTTACTCAAAGTCTACTGATTTAAATGTTAATCAAATCTAAAAGACACCTTCAAAGCAACATCTAGACTGTTGTTTAACCTAACAGCTGGATACCATCACCTAGCCAAGGTGACACATTAAATTAGCTATCACACAAATCAAATCCAGAAATGTAAAAATGAAGAATAATGCATCAAGTTCACGTTAGATTTACCTTGGGAATGCAGAGATGATTTGAGTTCAAAAATCGATTCACTAAATTCCACATGAACCAACTAAGATAAAATGGCATCACCATATTATTAGATCAGCAGATGCAGAAAAAAAAATGAGATGCCTGGACATCAGCCTATCCTTTGTGGCTGTGCTGCAGACACACAGCCACTGCCAGCCTCCTCAGCCCAGTCCAGCCCAAACTCCTAACTCTCAGCTCTGTGAGCTCAATAAACTCTTATTTTATTAAGCTATTGAGTTTTATGGTGGTTTGTTATGCAGCACATGGTGCTATCCATAAGAAATAAAAGTTTCTATTTTATGGATGAATAGTATTCCACTGTGTATATACACCACAGTTTCTTTATCCTTTCATCCACTGATGGACACTTAGGTTGATTCTGTATCTTGGTTACTGTGAATAGTGCTGCAATAAACATGGAAGTGCAGGTGTCTGTTTGACATACTGATTTCATTTCCTTTAGATATATGCCCAGTAGTGGGATTGCTGGACCATACAGTAGTTCTAGTCATAAAAAGGAATGGAATTCTGTCACTTAGGGCAACAAAGATGAACCTGGAGAACGTTATGTTAAGTGAAACAAGCCAGACACAGAAAGACAAATACTGAGGGATCTCACTTGCATGTGGAATCTAAAAAGTTGTTCTTTAAAGTAGAGAGTAGAATAGAGGTTATCAGAGGACGAGAGGAGTAGGTGAGCGGGTGGGATTGACAGAGGTTGGCTCTGGGGGTCCAAAACTACAGCTAGACTGGAAGAATACTTTCTGGTGTTCTGTTGCACGGTAGGAGGACTAGAGTTAACAACATTGTATTGTATATTTCAAAAATAGCCAGAAGAGAGGTTTTTGAATCTTGTCATCACAAAGAAATAATAAATGTTTAAGATGATGGATATGATAATTACCCTGATTTGATCATAACACAATGTATACACGTACCAAAATATGTAAAATTATTATGTGTAATCTTAATTTTTTTAAGAAAAGGAAAAAAAGTATCTTGACCTCCAACACAAAATATAACAAAAATAAATAGCAGGAAGTCTACAATCTACATGGGAAATTTAATAAAGTTAACAAAAGAAAATATATTCATGATATCAGGGTTGGTACAACTTATAACAGAACCTAGGGCACATTAACATTAAAAAGTATCTATAGATCAGAATACATTAAAATCAAGTATTTCCAGTTTTAATAAGCTAATATTGAGAGAATAAAAAGACGAGCAAGCAACTAAAGTACAATTTTCAAAACTTAGAGTGACATGGGAAATTTAATAAAGTTAACAAAAGAAAATATATTCATGATATCAGGGTTGGTACAATTTATAACAGAACCTAGGGCACATTAACATTAAAAAGTATCTATAGATCAGAATACATTAAAATCAAGCATTTCCAGTTTTCATAAGATACTATTGAGAGAACAAAAAGACGAGCAAGCGACTAAAGTACAATTTTCAAAACTTAGAGTCAACCAAAGAATAGTGTCCAAAATATACAGAGTATTTTTGCATAGTAATAAGAAGATAAATGGAAAGTAATAAAAACACAGATGAAAGTAGGGGAAACTCTTAAACAGTACTTCACAAAAGGCTCTTTCCAAGTGGCCAGTGGACTTGTATTCATACTCATTAGCCCTCAGGAAAATGCAAATTAAATCCACAGAGACAAAACAACCACACACCTGCCCAAATGGATAAGAATATAAAGACCGATAATATTAAATATTGCCTGGAGCTCTACTACAGATGACTGAAGGAAAAGTGTCTTACCCACAAGAATACACAGAATTTATATGGTAAAAGATGCTTTAATCTGGAAAAAATAAGATGCATTATATAGATGTATACATTTTTATTCTACTCACCTATTGCATACTTGAGCAAATTCTATTATGACATTTTTTCCAGGCCCATCCCCATTTTTAAGTCACTGGCTTCTAAAAATATAATCCCAAATGGTGAGATATCAGAAACCAGTGTTTTTACACTGTGTTTTAAGTGTGGAAACAGAAGGGCAATATTATGTCTTATTTCTGAACGAAGCATAAGGGTGCAGTTGGCAGAAAGAATGACATTTAGCAGGTGGGCTGAAGAAATACAAAAAATATAATCAAATCCACTGTGTTTAGTCGTGGTGGTGGTGGGATCCAGTGACTGATCCCTCACGGTGTGCACTCATGGTGCACCAAGGAGCTTCTCTCCCAGGCTGCTTACTGACCCTGCAAGCCCCTGACCAAGACTCAGACAGCAGTAAAGAGGCCACAGACAACTGGTGGGCTGAAGCTCTCATTTGCAGTTACTGTAAAAAAAAATAGAAAAATAAAAAATAAATAAATGGTGTTTGATGAGGTACGTTAATCTCCCTACACAACTCCCTACCATTTATAATTAGAATTGTGCTTACACTGTCACCTTACTAAGTGTTTTTGAAAGGCTTTCAGATTTAGGTCATGAGTTTTGTGATGGGTACATTATTAAACTTGAACTGCCACTCCACAGAGCTTGATGTAAATAATTTCCAGGGGATTTGGTTTCTTCTGTCTACCTGCATTGATATCTTGCTGCTGGTGTTGTCTAATAGCAGACTTTTTGAGGGGATGCAAATTTGTTATAAGGTAACACTCCTCTTCTCTGTCAGTGAAAACGGGACCAATGGACAAGTACTTCTATCACAGACCATGGCGGGAACCCTAAATGGGTCTGTAAAGTTGCCAGGCAACCGTGCTGAAACACAGGGTCCAGTCACCTCCAGGTGATCATGTGACCACTTCTCCTCTCTACAAACCTCTAACATCCCACCCTGTGCTGTCGCTCAGCCAGCAGCATCCTGCCTCTGCGTGCAGCAAGCAGGTGAGATATTGCCCAGACAAACAACAGTCTGCACCTGCCCTGTCTCCCCAACAAGCCCCTCATCATGCCTGCCCTGGAGCAAACCCCTTCTACAGGTAATGGCCCCACAAACTCCTGGTCCTCCTGTCTCACCAACTCTGTGATTTTTACTTACTTATTTATTCTTATTTTTCAGATTCACTCCCATCAACCTTTAAAATGTTACTTTAAAAAGAAATGTGATTTAATTTCTCTGGCAGATATTGCTCATCTTCCTTATTCTCTCTCTTTTTCAGAAAACACTTCCACACAACGTTGCCTGTACTTCTTCCCCCAATTCCTCTCCTCACATTCTCTCTTAAATCCTCTTCACTGTGTATTTTTCTGCCCCTCCCAACTCCACTGAAACTATTCTTGTTGAATTTACCAATGGCCTCTACACTACCAAGCTGTACTTATCAGCAAAATATTACATAGTTGCCTACTCTCTTCCTTAAATTGCTTCATTGACTTAGCTTTGAGGTCACCACCATGTTTCGGCCTTTCTTGGTGATCGATTTGCAGTATGTCAATCTAGCTAGGCTGGAGCCGTGTGTCTTGAAATCCCCCATGCTTCACAGTTCCCATCTGCTAGGGCAACAAGAGACATCTCGAATGAGATTTGGAAGGGAGCAGGAAAGCATCAGCTATATCCTTTACACACCGGGAAGGTCAGGGTGGGGGCTCAGCCATGCTGGCAGCTCCCCTATATCCTGCCAGATCTCCTTCTGCAGCTTCTCTTACTCTAGGGATGGGCCCAGCACCAGATGCAGCAGCAACAGCCATACGCACACTGTCTACCTAGCTCCCACAGTTATGCAAGATCCAGTGCCGACAACCACCTCCACATTCTATAGCGTTCCTTGTGGTTCTGCTTTTCTGACCACACCCTGACCAGCACATCCTCCTACCTGCTAGTTACCTGTTGCTGGTCCACTTCTCTGGTTCTTCTTTTTAACATTGGAGTGTCCTAGCTCCAGCGTTTAGTCCTCTCATCTTTTCTGTCTACCCTCACTACTCACTTTCTTGGTGATTTCATCCTATCTCACAGAGTTAAGTGACATCTATATTCAAAACAAAAAATTAGGTATAGTTAGAGGACAGACAAAATATATATCATTGGAAGTTCAGATCCAATTACCCAACTGCACATTCAACATTCCCATTCGGTTGTGTAACAGACACATCAAACTCAGCAAGTCCAAAACTGGACATGTGCCCACCTCTCATGAAAACACCGTCTGCTCTCCCCGGAGACCCCCTCTTCCAGCACATCCCAGCTCCAGCTTTCCAGTTGCTCCAGCTGGAACTCACTCCCGACTTCTTTCTTTATTACACCCATGTCCAGTTATGCAGAAAACCCACTGGTAATGACTGCTGGTAATACCAAAGCTCGTTCAACGATTCCTTATTTCCTGACCCTACTTTCTGCTGCCGTCCACTCCTGCACCCCAGCCTTGGGTGGTCCCAGAACATCCCAGACATGCTCTCCCTTCAGGCTCTACCTGGAAGGCTTCCCTTCCTGCTCACTGGGCTAACCCACTAACCTTCTCAAGTCTTGCTCAAGTAGCAAAATTTCAATAAGATCAAACTGGACTTTCTGTTTAATACCCCAACCTATGCTTCATCCTGCTTTATATTACTTTTATTTTCACTTTCTGATATCCTTCATAATTTATTTATAATAGATTTGCTGTTAAGTGACTTCCCCCTCTAACACAGAAACTTCATAAATGTGAAACCTTTGTCCAATGCTGTATTCCAAAGGCCAGGAACAGAGCCTGGCTTACAGCAGGCAATTAGTGTTGATGATTAAATGAATGCACAAACACAGGAGATGGATTATTTTCCTCCTTCATCAGTTGTGGACAGTATTTGCTACTTGTCTCAGACCAGGTGAACAGATGTAAGACCATGGCTAATGATGCCCATCTTCCCTCCCATGCACCCTGCTTGCCTCTCCCGACTGTCAGCCTTCCTTTTCAGCCCCTCCTCACAACCGTCCCCTTCTCCCCCATGCCACTATAAGGGCATGATAAGGCCATTATCTGACCTTATCATGCCCTTATCGTCCACCCAGCTTAGCAGTATGTGGTCTCCATGGCAGCGATGCCACAAGTGCCCCATCCCCAAGACTTTTAACTTGTTCTCGCCTTCGTTAGTAAATTAATTCAACAGATAATGCATCATTATAGGCTAGGTACCCTGGAGAATAAGACAATGAGCAGGCCAATTGTCTTTACCCTTTATTTGCTAAATAGAAAAACATGTATTGATTCAAATAAAATTAAAAATCTTATAGGCTAGGTACCCTGGAGAATAAGACAATGAGCAGGCCAATTGTCTTTACCCTTTATTTTCTAAATAGAAAAACATGTATTGATTCAAATAAAATTAAAAATCTATCAATTACAGCTATGGGAAAGGTAATTGGGGAAATGTGATTATTAATATCTTTGAACCAAACATTTTGCTGTCTTTTGTTATTCAAGTTTATTGACTCTTACATGATTAAAAATTGGACCTTTGAAACACAGAATAATTTAAATATGAGCTATATTGTGATAATTTATAATGTAGCCTTACCCTTCCTGAAGCCATCACCTCACGGAGGAAGCCTAGCAGGGATAGGACCTCCAGATATTGATCATATTTACTAAGCTTTTTGAGATCAGGGGCAGAGTGGGAAGTCTATTGCACTTCTAAAATTCCACAAATGGATATTGGTATTCTGTATAAGTTACCTGATAGCTAACAGACTGGATACTTTAGTACAGGATATGGGTTGCGATCCGTTGCCAGACACGGAAAAAGACAAAAGACAAAAATAAATAAATAAATAAAAATAAAAATAAAATAAAATAAAATTCCACAAATGGATATTGGTATTCTGTATAAGTTACCTGATGGCTAACAGACTGGATACTTTAGTACAGGATATAGATTTTTTTAAATACATAGGGACTAATATTATAGCAGGTACATAACCTTGACTATGGCAATATTCAAAGTATTCCTTTATCTCATTATTACTTGTCACATCTCTTGTTAGCTTTTCCTTAATATATTACCCACATTCTGTTTTCCTATGGTCACCAAAGACTAGAGACAGATTTAAGTGGTCTGTATTATATTTTGTACAGCATAGTACTATCATTTAGATTAATTTTCAGAACTCTTTAAGTCTAAGAAAAATATTGATCATTTTGAAAACAGTTTAAGATTGGCTGATCACAATCTATATTGAAAGTACACTTGAAAAGATGTCCACACTACACAGTACTGTTAAATGAAGAAGTTAAAGTCATAAAAGAGCACATGTACTAGAAATATATTTATAATGCATTTTACTGTAATGAAGAAAAAATATCTGAAAAATTATGCAGCAGACAGACAGCAGTGATTAACTCTTGTTAAGGCAGAAAGTGTAGGAACTTTCAATCATCTATGTGCTCTTTGGACTTTTACAAAAAATATGTAACTTTTGCAATGGTAAAAATAGTAAAGATAATAATATTTAATTCATCTTCTATACTTGCCAACCAGATGTCTCAATTTTTTTTCCTTTTTACTTTGTACATTGATTTTATTTTTATTGTTTGTTTTTGTATTAAATGTCTATTATAGTTTAACTAAAAAATACAAAGTAATAAACTTACACTACTTCATCTTACAACCAATCCTCAATCTTATATATAGAATTTTATGATTGTAGATGGTAGAACTGGTGTTTCAAGAAATGGAGCAAGGTTAACAATGTGTACATTTATGGTCATTGCCCTTTTCTGAAAATGGTATGTTTTCAGAAGATATTCAGAAAAATAATCTGCAGATCAATCACATAAGTGTCTTTCCCATCTGTATTAATTTTATAAGTAGTATGCTAACTATTAAAATAAGAAATAACGATTGATTTTATGGCATCCCTCAGATTTAAACTTCTACAAAATTTTCTGTGTGTTAAATGATTACCAATCAAAAATTTATCTAGAATTCAATGAAATTTCCCTATATTTAATGTGGGTTTTTATAATTAGAAAGCATTTCTTTCAATACAGCGGAAACTTACAACTATTTTACAGAGAAACTCATATGCAGACTCGATTACAGTAAGTCACAATACTTCAAGATCCTGACAGTTGAGTTCCATAGTCAGATAATAAGTGTGATAAGGTAAAGACAACTTTCTTGAAATAAAATCAGCGATTTCCAGGAGATTCTGCACTTGCTCACAAAGAAAGTCTACTCATATCTTCAGTCTCATTAGTAAAAATTGTTGTTAATAGTTACTTGAGTAGTTCAAATAACCTTGAACCTGCGCTCAAATATTTCCTAGGTCTCTAATTTCCTCCCCTCTGGCTGGCACTTCAAGTATATATACGGTACTTTTATTGAGTACTTAAAATGAATAGTAGACTCTTGTCCAGAGCCAATTGCTCCTCTTCTAACGGGAAAGGGAAAAACAATAACTATTTCAATTTTCAGTGAGAAACGAACAGCATTTCTTCTCAAATGGGAACAATCCCCACTCCAGGTGTAAAGGAAACCATGTGGACAGATTTTCCTCGCAAATTCTCCTGCCTGACCTCTGGCACTGTCAGCATCAGCTTGGGCTGGCCACTGTTTTTCTACTTGTTAATGTTTTCCCAGAATGTCTTTATAGATGTCTGAAAGAATCACCATTCCCATGAAGACTTCCACCCCACGCCCTTTTTTAGGAGTTTTAGAGTCAAGAGCAACAAACCAAGAAATCCTGTGCACGGTCTTTATGTCACCATGAATATTGTCTGGGGCAAATCAACGTGCATTACAGGCTCAATTTTCTAATCTAAAAATGAAAAATTATACCTTCATGACTATTTCTGTTTACCTTGTAAATTAACTTATTGTGGAAATAATATATAGACTTCAAATCAAATTGTATTAAAGGAGTATTGATTAAGTGGACTTTTATTTACTATACAACCACAAATCTCTGACCCCCAGTATAATCCAGAACAACTTTTTCTAAATGTATAACATTTAGAACCCTTTCTGTTTTAAGTTATTCTAGATGTTACCTCCATATTTCCCAGTAAAGAACAGAAATGAGTAGCTATGTAAAGATAATCTGCTTTAAACATCATCCGTTTATCATCATATAGGTGATTTTTTAAAAAATATACTTAAACTCCTTCCTTTTCTTTTTCTCATCAAATTTGGAGTCTATATTTTGACTCTCTTCTTTGTAAAATAAGGATGAGAGCGTCCCTAGCCTGCATTTATTTCTTCTGCCTCCTTTGATTTTACAACTTCAGTACTTCTACGATGTTGAGCCTGATAACATTTACCTCACACTCTTAAACATCATCTCCTATTCTACCTGTCCTTTGACCCTAATTGTTGAAGATACATGACCTTGTAATATTTTGTACAAGTACTGTTCACAGTTTAGGGTATGAGTCATCAGTTCTTGGACAACTTTCTTAAAAGCTTCTTGACATTAAAATCTATTTGATTTTCTATCCTAAGAATTTCCTTGCATTCTCTACTTTTTTCACCTACTTAATTTTTTCCAACATTTCTTGATACTGTCTAGTTTCTGGAATTTTCTCTTTAGACAGAGATCTCCTTCCTGGGAGCTCCCTCCCTTTGTTCCAATAGGAAATAATTTGTCTCTGTCTGCTGCTGTCAAACTGAGATGTGCTTTTGATCACTCTTATAAATTAAAACTATTAATTCTTAGATCCCACTCTTCCTTTTGCTTGGTTTAGCACCTGCTGTACTGGAGAACTACTTCAAATAATGCTTAAGAATATCTGCATGTTAG
>NW_007752023.1:8486-9010 GCF_000696425.1 Galeopterus variegatus | reverse complement strand
ATTTATTTTTCAATTTCTTAATTAATGGCATTCTGTAGATTCCCGTATTTTTTATGGTTTTTCACAGATATCAAATTCTCTTTAGTTTCTTTGATGATGTGAAATCTTTGTGCTTAAAAGTTGTGGTTATCTTCTAAGGTTTATTTATAGTGATTATTTTTCATCTGCCTTTTCCAAGATACATTTATTTTTTTCATTTATTTTATTTATATTTCTATAGTATATGTAAGTAAGTGTCATGCAGTTTCCTCTCACCTTTTTCATATGCAATGGGAATGGCTCCATTCAGTCCTTCTATTTGTTCAAATATTGGAAGGCCAGTTTCTTATTATATAGCATCTTGCTGTATCTAAATTTTGTGCACATACTCCATGTGGAGTCTCAGCTTCAATGCTTGTTGTAGATGATGTACATCTATAATCATGTATTTTGTTGTCTATTTCAGAAAGAAGGAATAAGACAGATGGAGAATTTCGGCACCGAATTGGGTAGCTTTTGACTTTCTTCACTTTCTTCATTTATCT
>NW_007752023.1:5735-6522 GCF_000696425.1 Galeopterus variegatus | reverse complement strand
CGGCTGGACCGGGGTCCTCTCCCGCCCTGTGTTGTCGGTCCTCAACGCCGAGAGACCAACAGGAGGTGACTATGTAATGAAGGTGGGGACTTTATAAATGAGATTAGTGACCTCTGCTCTATGAGGTTACAAAAAGACAGCTGTTTATGACTGGAAAGTGGTCCCTCACCAGACAAAAAATCTACTGGCACCTTGATCTTGCATTTCTCAGCCTCAAGACTGTAAGAAACAAATGTGTGTTCTTTAAGTCACCCAGTCCATGGTATTTTTGTCATATCAACTTCGAAGGACTAAGTTAAGGAGGTTATCCAATCACCTTCATCCCTTTAATACAGATTTCTATGATGATGAAGAAGTCACTGGTGTAGTATGGACTTTTTTTTTTTTTTTTTCATTTAGTTCTTTGAATTTACTTGACATTCTAGTAAAATTTCAATTCTGCTGGTATATATATTTTTCTATTTTTTGATAATTTTGTTAGCTTTAGGCAGTTGAACTTGTGATGCTGTATTGATTATAACATATTTACCTTCATTGTAAACATTGTATACTGGCCCATTTTATAAATATACTATAATTAATATTATAATTTTAATGTGTTAAAATACATATAACATAAAATTTACTACCTTAACCATTTTTTAGTGTGCAGTTTAGCAGTGTGAAGAACATTCATTTTGTTTTATAACAAATCTCCAGACCTCTTTTCATCTTGAAAAACTAAATTCTTATATCCATTAAATAATAACTCCCCATTTCTCTCTTTCCCTTTCCCCTGGCAACCACT
>NW_007752023.1:0-448 GCF_000696425.1 Galeopterus variegatus | reverse complement strand
CCTTTCCAATTTATATTGGTTCCTCATTTAACTATGAAATTATTTTATTCAACTTTTATTGTAGGCATGTGCAGATTGAATTTTCTTTCATTAAAGTTATCATACCTTGCCCAGTGATATTTCTGTTCTTTTTGTTCTCATTGCTTAATTTAAAGTCATATCTGTCACTATCATATATATTCATCATCAAAGAGATAATATTCACGTAGGATAACAATGAAGAACTTAGATGCATACAGTTCATAAAAATCCAAACAAGACTATGCCCACTAATTTACCAAGACAATAGTAACTGTAATAACTTCTCTTGTATTAATTTAGTTACTGTTTTAGGCACTCAAATTTGTCATACATAGTTCGTTTAGCTTTAATTTTACTGCTAAACAATACCGGTGGGACAAACACAGTATAATGTATTCTAAGCTACTCATACCATAGGGATTGCCTT
>NW_007752022.1:8482-9010 GCF_000696425.1 Galeopterus variegatus | reverse complement strand
AAAAAAAAAAAGAATCACGGGGAAAACTCACATCACTAATAACCTACAATGCACTAGAAATAGAGAACTGTGCTCAAAAGACATAGAAATCTAACCATTGTATACTTCACAATACTTCTAGCAGAAAAGTGCCCAGAGTTTTAACCCCCAGCAGTAGGAGTGGATTCTTCCAAAAGTACAACCTCTGCTGACATCTCTGCCCTAGGGCAGGGCTCTGCAGATTGGGGGTAAAGAGACAGAGCCCGCCTCATAGGAAGTGATTAAGTTTCTGAGATTTATTTCCTCATCTATAGAAATAAGACAGTAATACACACTGTACACAAATTGTAAGAAGATTAAAAATAGACCGGTATCCCAAAACAATATTTTCTGGAACACCAGCTCTATAGGATATTAATAGGGTTAAAAAAAAATGGAAAACATGGGTCACAAGAAAGTCTCGTACATCAGTGGCAGACATAGAAATGTATGCAAATTTATAATATCTACCAACATTTTATTTTATTTTATTTTATTTTATTTTATTTT
>NW_007752022.1:0-3383 GCF_000696425.1 Galeopterus variegatus | reverse complement strand
ACAAAGATGACTTAGTGCCATCCCCAATAGTCACACGAAGGTGAATCACCATCAACTTCCCCAGGCTTTGGTTATTTATCCATAATAAGAGGAACCCTGTTTTGAAGAACAAATGAATTCCCATGAAATCAATTACACCGTAATTACAAAACTTGGTCAGGATTATATAAAATCTGAGCTTTGTTCTCCTAGTTGTAGAAGGATTCACTAAGTTAAATTTATAGAAGCTACAGGAGTAGTTAAGAGCCTAGCTATTTTTGTCCATTGTGATCACAGCTGTGTCCTGGCTTCTAGAACAGTGCCTGATAACATACGGAAACTCAACAATATTCATAGAGTTAATTACTGAGCAGCAACATATTGACTTTCCTCCTCCTCCTTTCTTTTTCCCATTCTTACCCCTTTTTTCCATCCTCTGCCTACCCAGGCAACCCCTCTTAGCTAAGGCTGTGGATTAGAACACCTGCCAAGTGATTTCTCGATGTGTCTGGGCTCAGTCTAACATGGTGGCTGCATTGCAAAGGGGAGCATCGGAGGGGACTTGGGGGAGTCAGATGGAAACCATATTGCATTTTATGACTAGCCTCAGAGATCAAACTGCATCATTTCCATTGCATTCTCTTTGTTGAGGCTGTTACAAAGATTCTCCCAAATGCAAAGGTAAGGAACACACCTTCTCAGTGGAGGAATGTCAGCATCACATTGTAAAGAGAATATGTGGAATGAGATAGATATACCTACAGACCCTGGAATATACAATCTACCATAACACTCAAACTTTCTCTTGCATTTACTTAATCAGATGTTCCCACTGTAACGATTACATCCTTTGTGCAGTGTTCAGAAGGTTTGCAATAAAAACGCAAACAGAATAGCACTCCTTGTCATTGCTGCCAAAAGTCAGAATGGAGAAGGCAGGGCTGGGGTGAGTGGAGAAGTGGGACGTCTGAATGCTTATTTCAGCAAGTAGAGAACCTGCTTGGGCTCTGAGTGGCTTGGGAGCAAAGCCACGTACAACTGTCATCACCATCACCTGTGTCAGCATGCCATTTCTGTTCCTGCTGCTCCTCTTTTCCATGTTTATTTGTCATACTTGCTTGGTTGATATTGTGGAGAATAAATCTTCTTGGGAAAGAAGAAGATGTTACAGTACAGTGTTAAGACTCCAGCTTTATTTATTTATGAACAATGATTATGTCATCTTTAGGAAATTTAGTCTGAAGTCTTTTATGCTGGGTGGCCCACTTGATAGACGCCTATTTGGTATAGAAAGTGAATGTCAGACTAGGTCACTACTAAGACAATAATTCACTTCTGGGCACTCAAAGCCAGCATACAATTCAATTCTTCCTAATGTCAATGGGATATATTCATTAGCCAGAGGTAAAATAACCCCAAACTCTCTCCCAGCCATATGATCGGACTAAAATAACATCCAGAATGCTTAGGCTGGAAAAAAAAAATGGCACTATTCAATTTCCAGACACAGTACCTTGAATAATAAAATGAACTAGTACTTGTTTTACTATAGGTATTGCTTCATAATTGTCAGTTATGTTCTTTCTTTATTTCTTTTGGGGAAGATGAGGAAAGGGTGTGTAAGGAAAAAGTAAAACCAGCAACTTATCTTAGGCCAGAAGTGTTTCTTCTGTATCCTGAACCCTCAAGAGAGGTTTCTGGGGGAAAAAAAAAATTAAACCTTGGTGAAATTCAGAGAGCTAGAAATAAAACGGCCTTAGAGTTGTAACAGATATCTTTCTGGTTTATGACCACATTCTCTAACATCTGTTGAGGGACATTTTCTGACCAAGGGGCCTGTCAGTATCAATAAGGAAAGACGCTTTCCTCATTGTTCTAGAATCTACAGTGTCTGGTGTTATTGAAATGGATATATAGTGTAGTTCATACCAAAGGATGGAGAGACGGAGTAAAGAGAGATGGAAAAGAGGAACATGAATTAAAGTGTGGAGTTGCCCCTGGCCCTGCTTTGAACTCTCACTGGCTTTTTGGAACTTCACTAAGATCAAACAGGCAATGCTGCCAGCCCAAGGCCTCTGGTTCTCTGTATAAATTTAGGAGTAGATTTTGAGGTTAAGATTATGAAATTTTGTGGTAACTTTAAACTGGAAAGTATTGCATTCACCTTTTATATTCCCCAAAGAAAGAAGAAATGCCCAGCCATGTAATGAAACTCTTTTCAATCTGACCATTGTGCTAGGAACAGATCTCACACTGAGAAAAGCTTTGCAACCAGACTCGAATGTTGCCCATGACTGCCGTACACGGGAATCAGTGTGCAAGTGCCTGCCCCAGAGTGTGCAATTCTCCAAGCAAGATGCTCACGCTTGGTGACTTGGGTGTAGTATCAGAGTCATATCCACGGTTGTACGCTTGTTTGAACTTCTTATCACCATAGCTTACAGCCTACACAAGGAGAAAGCAAGCTCCACGAATTGTCTTGTGGGGGGAAAAACTTGTCTGATTTGACACTGCGTGCATGGCTCAAATGGTTGCAGCCTTAATTCCTTGAATAAGAACTGCTCATTTTCAATGTCTACAATATATTCTTACTGGAATCCTTCACAGATTTGCAACTTAAGCTTCAATGTAAAACAAGTTCTAGAAAGTGGAATTTCAAGTAATACACAAAATGTTAAGCCATCAAAACAGGAGATTCTATGCAGAAAATTACTTTTACTGAAGTTGAAGATAGCTAAATTAACAGAAAGTTTCAATCTGCCATAATATACTTTGTTTGTTTGCTTGTTTTGTTTTTTGGGGGGGTTATTGGTTTTTTTTGCAGGTGGCTGGTACAGGTATCTAAACCCGTGACCTTAGTGTTATAAAGCTGCACTCTAACCCATAATATAGTTGTTATCATGGTTGTGGACAGAATTTCCTTCTCTTTCTCCTTGTCTCAGAATAAATGTTAAAAACAATCAGTTCTTTAAAAATAGTTGCATACTTTAGGGTCTTAAGTCAAATTAAAGTCACAAGTGTTAAGTACACTGATGCTAATGAGAACAGAAACAATAGCACTTATAAGATGTTCTTATCCAAGACTTCGGTAAAGTTCATAGATTGTATCTTGTGAATCCTGTTTGAATGATGGACATTGTTATCTCCACTTTATCAGTGGGGAAATCAAAACATTCAAAGATAACTTGCCAAGGTCATATGATTCCTCAGAGCTGCCACCAAAAAAAGAGCCCCTAATGGTACAAGCTTTCTTGGACCTTACAGTGTCTTTTAGGACAATTTCATCCTAGAGCCCATCTTATGTTCTCAGCTCAGAAATCAACTTTGTTTGCACACATTCTAGGAGTAACTTTAGTAGAAAATTCCCTGACTGAGATAAGAAGAGGAAAAGAGAAAAAAAGAGA
>NW_007752021.1:7817-9011 GCF_000696425.1 Galeopterus variegatus | reverse complement strand
GCGGGAGTGCTGCTGCGCTCCCAGCGCCGCACTCTCCCGAGTGCGCCACAGGCTCGGCCCATGGGTGATGTTTTTAAAAAATATGACTGAATGCCAAATCCCTCCAAAGATGTCACTTTGTAAAAGTTTCAAAGTTTTTACCATTTTTTCTCCTGTTTTGTCTCCTTTCATGTTCCCTCTACATTCCTCTTTGCTTTTCTTAAACATGTTAATCATGTTCTTGCGTTAAGGCCTTTGCACTGGCTGAAAAGCTCTTTCCTGCTCATATCTGGGGCCTTCCCCAATATTCTGTAATATTCCTGCCCTCTTTACCTTGCTTCGTTTGTCTTCATAGCACTTTAAACATACAGCATACCTTTGATTCTTTGCTATTTCTCACTGGAATTACCCTGATATGATTATTACTAAATGTATACATATATTGACAGATCACAATGTACCCCCAAAATATGTACAATTATTATGTGTCAATTAAAAAAAATTAAAAATTAAAACAATGCATGTAATTATAAATAAATATATATTCACATATAGATATTGTGGAAATTTTTTTAAAAAGCATTGGAAGGTCAGGGACACTGTCTAGAAAGCTTAACATATGACCGAAGCTCTGAACATATCTTTGTGCCTAATGGGCCAGTGCTAAAGAACAATATTTAGCCAAAGGCAAATATTACTTTCACAGAAAGAATTTTATGATATGAGAATTTGACATTTTATCAAATAATTAATTATATTATAATTTTATTCTAAAACCAAATAGTCAAACTTTATCTGTTTGGCAGTGAAGTGTAAGAACAATGATTTCCCAGTATCTTAATGTACAAGATTACTTCTGTCATCTACTGAGTGTTTTCCGTGCTAAATAGATGATGACTTCCAACTGAAACTGGAGGATGACCAAGGTCGTTTTTTACTCCTTCTGCTGACTAAGTGTCCAACTGCTGGTGATCCGGCCACCAAATCAGTAAGTTTTCAATCCTCTATCTCCTGATTTAACCTCTGAATATATATTATGTAATGCAATTACTTTGAAGCAATCTCATAACTAAAGCTTGATACAGTACTTGAAGAATAGGTTTTCTGAATATTTTCAGTTTTAAAGCTTAAGATTTTTGCCCTCACTCATATATTTTATTACTGATTTTTTTTTTTTGGTTTCCATTTGCTGTTTCACACAATCACTGGGGGGGG
>NW_007752021.1:5894-6320 GCF_000696425.1 Galeopterus variegatus | reverse complement strand
AATAACTAAGGGTTATTTTACATAACATTAGAATTGCTAGCACGCCAAACTTTAGAATCATGATAACAATTTATCTCTATTTTTTATCAATTACTATTATTTTGACATTTAAATAAATATTGTTGCTTTGTATAAGAACTACAATGTTCTTCATAAAGTTAAATAATTCTGCATAGGCTATCTAGTATTCTGAAATTAAGTATAACTATATTACTCTATTTATTCAATTACTTGAAAGTTTCTCATAATTTTTATATGTAAAGTAACAACTTTCACAGTCATTAATTATAGAAGCATTTCTTTCCTGCAATAATGCATATATTTCATCCAATTCATAGAATTTTAAAATGTGAAGAATATAAGAAGAATTTCACTCCAAGTTATGTCTAGAATGTTTACCCTCTTTTAATCATGAATATTTAGGTA
>NW_007752021.1:0-340 GCF_000696425.1 Galeopterus variegatus | reverse complement strand
AACTATAGAATGTACTGCTTTCGAGTGCCATGGTGGCGTCAGACTGACTACATTCAAATCCAGGCTTCGCCCCTTATTGTCCTCACATAACTTTAGGAAATTTACTTACCTACTCTAAGACTCATTTTTTGCAGGTATATAATTTCAGGGAAAAATAAATTCCTCTTTTGGTTTTTGTGAAACATTCAGCTAATTTTCTGCTCATGGCAGTTAATGTTAATATGAATGTCGCCACTGCAGAACATGGGATTGCCCTGGGGAAATGGGTCTATTGCATACACAAGTCTGCTCGAATCCCTGATCGATGTCCATTGCTTGGCTGTATTTCATCAACCTAAAG
>NW_007752020.1:6596-9011 GCF_000696425.1 Galeopterus variegatus | reverse complement strand
ATAATATAGAAGATATGAATAATTTAAACAGTGCTGTTCTGATGTCTTCTTTCAGACTACTCGTGGGAAAAAATTTCTTGCATAATCAATTGCAAGGTAAACACAAGTTTCTGAGATACATGACTTTTCATTATTATTAGAATCACTAGTTTTAAATAAACACATGAAACACATGCAAAGTTAATCAATAAAAACAATATTTTTACACCTGTTATAAAACCACTTGTTAACTGACTTATTTTATAACCCTGAATCAATTAAATAATGCTTTTATCATTTAGATTTCTATTTAATTTAGAACATATTTCTANTTCACTAACTCTTAATGGATTCTTTCCTACTTTAAAAATTTGCAATGCAAAAAGATTTTTAGTCATTGATCAATTGACATGAATTTATTGAGTTTCAGCTTATTTTAGCACCTTTCATAGACCCTGTGGTTGAGTCCCCAATATCAATTCCACCCCAGCTGATAATATAAGCGAGTCATAAGAATCTTAACCTTCTTGCCTGGGCAGTGAAAGGAGAGGCAGGTGTCTTGGCCACTTCAGGGAAAGATGAGCACAGAAGCATGAGGCTATCCTACTCTTATGAGCAACTAGCCTTAGGGTAAGGCCAGCATTATGGATGAGAGAAAGAATTTAAATCATTAATCATATTGTGGGCCTCTGTATATACTGACTCCAAGTACATCCCTACGTATAATCCTTTGAGAGCTTATACATTTTTAAGCCAGCTTGAGTAGTGTTCCTGCTTTTGCATACAGAAAACTAGGAGCAGTGATAAATAAGCATAGATAGGTATTATAGAATCATATTAGAATGAGCTTCAAAGCCAGGTGAAAATGTGTAACTGACACCATAAAAAAAAAAGAGCCATTCTCAGTTTTAAATGGGAGGATGACATGATGCAAGATGTTGTTAATAACCACTGTGACAGTGTTATGTAACATAGACATTTGGTGGAGTATGGTAAGAGTTTGGCCTAATATTGAAGGCATAACGAGAATTGATCATGTATTAGAGAAAGGATAAGAGATGAACACGATGTGTGGAAAGAAATAATATGATTTTTATTCACTGTGCCAGGTTGTTGGTTAGATTCTTTGGGTGAAGAAGAAGGAAACGACAAAGATCAGAATGTTTCCTAGGCTGAATAATAATAGTAAAGTAACATTTAAGTAGAGCTTTCTATGTGCCTATTACTGTTCTAGGCACATTAGATATACTTGCTCAACTAATTATCAAACAGCCCTATTTGATAGTTCCCATTATCTCCCTTTTACAGATGTGAAAATACAGTAACTTGTCTAAGCCCACATAGCTAGTGAGTGGCAGAGCTAGGATTAAAATCCAGGCAGATAAATTGCAGGTATAGAGCTTCTAGGGAGGAGATTTGGCCTGGGAAAATAAAATGTTATCAATATATTGGGTTTGAAATGATGATGTGGCTCCTGAATTGCAAGGATCAGCTTAGGCGAACAAATGGTCAGAGAAAGGAATAATCTTTAGATTTCACACCAACACATCATAAAAGCAGTAGCCNGCAAGGTATACACAAGTTTCTGAGATACATGACTTTTCATTATTATTAGAATCACTAGTTTTAAATAAACACGTGAAACACATGCAAAGTTAATCAATAAAAACAATATTTTTACACCTGTTATAAAACCACTTGTTAACTGACTTATTTTATAACCTTGAATCAATTAAATAATGCTTTTATCATTTAGATTTCTATTTAATTTAGAACATATTTCTACAACATCAGCCATAATTTGGTATAATTTATTTATTTTGAAAATATAAACTAGGACTTATCATGAGCTTATTTTGTGCCACACACTGCACTAAGCACTTCATATGCATTTCTTAATTTAATATGAAAACTATTGTGTTATGTATGTTCTATATTCATTCCCATTTTATAACTGAGGAAACTGTGGGTAAATGGGGTTAATAACTTTATCAAGTTCACACTACTAGTGAAGAATAAAGCTGAAACTAAACCCTACATCTCTCTATCTCACAGAACGATCATCTTCTAATACCTCATATAACATGTAAAAGCACTCAAATCATAATTTACCAATCCTAGGAGTTCACTAACTCTTAATGGATTCTTTCCTACTTTAAAAATTTGCAATGCAAAAAGATTTTTAGTCATTGATCAATTGACATGAATTTATTGAGTTTCAGCTAATTTTAGCACCTTTCATAGACCCTGTGGTTGAGTTCCCAATATCAATTCCACCCCAGCTGATAATATAAGCGAGTCATATGAATCTTAACCTTCTTGCCTGGGCAGTGAAAGGAGAGGCGGGTGTCTTGGCCACTTCAGGGAAAGATGAACACAGAAGCATGAGGCTATCCTACTCTTATGAGCAACTAGCCTTAGGGTAAGGCCAGCATT
>NW_007752020.1:0-5191 GCF_000696425.1 Galeopterus variegatus | reverse complement strand
AATGGTCAGAGAAAGGAATAATCTTTAGATTTCACACCAACACATCATAAAAGCAGTAGCCTAATGATATCACATAAATTTGAAACACACTTTTCAAGACTATTCCTAGAAATAATTCAAAGGAATTACTAAATTAATATGTCTTTAAGTTACATTAGCAATATAAAAGTTATAATAAAAAAAATAACGACAGAAAACAGAATCTGGCAATGACTTTGCTCTTACTATGATGGTTGCAAAAAAGTGTGTTACAAACAGAAATGGGGTTATTGTTTGATTAATGTTTGCTAGTTTATCTCACTATTATTCTAGTTTTTTTCTGTTTACCTTGGTAGAAATACTAAATATTAACATATGACCATATTGTACTTATGGTGAAACAACCTCTAGTCTCCTTTTTATTATTTAGCAGTTAATGTGTTGCTCTGCAAATGATTCTTTCTTCAAAGTTGCCTCTTTATTTATACTGTTTCCTAAGATACATAGTCACCTGGAAAAATGGGGAAGAGTTCAGTCGAATGATAAATTACGTTTCTTCTGCATACTGTATTCCCAGGTTTACTTGATATAAATGGTAGAAAGGAGAAAAAAGTGCCTGCAACCTTATGGTTGAAGAAAAATGACTAGAATTATGTCTGACAAAAGCATCTTTTCATACTTAATCAGTTGGCGATCTTTTATATTATTAATTTGTGATAATTAGTAAGATTATCAACTTATCATTAATTCAAATTTGAGTTTCAACTGATTTAATCAGATTATCAGCTGTAAATCTTAGTAACCAACATCCTTGCTTGAGTGGGCAGATAAAAGGAAGAAAGGAAAACATAAGAAATGAGGGGTCAGACTCTACAGTGTTGTGGACTTATATTCTATAGAGGTCATATCACAACCACCATTTTAATTTTAAGACCTACTTTACTGATTTACATTACATGTTGTAACATGACCTATGAGGAATGTATGATCTTAAGGCTATTGCTTTACCCAAACAAAGTGGTTTCAAGAAGCACTCTTCAGACTGTTTCCTTAGCCTCAAGTCATCAGAAATATGTAGAGCTATTGAGCCTAAATTTAACCAACTAAAATACTTACGCCATTACTAGCTTACTTTAAAAAGATTATAAATTAGCATCACCAAACAATATTTAATTTGAAATTATAGGTATGCATATATTTCGTAAAGCATTAGTTTTATATAAACATTCCCTATTCTTTTCTTTTCAGTACTTATTAACTGGCATCTGCTATGTGCTTGGCAATGTGCCAGGAATGGAGATATGCGAGTAAACATGGCATTGTCTTCACCCTCAAGTCATTTATTGACAGTCTAGGAACAAACACAGACAACAGAAAAAATCTTACTTCCAAAGTTTTAATAGATTGGGCATTTTTGTTAATAAGCTTTTATGTTATCATGTGTCTATGGATTTTGACCTTGTCACAAAATATTCCTCCCTTTTTAAACCCTCCTGAGTTTTATATAACTTTCCCATTTATAAATTTTCAGCTTCATCTGAAAACTTTTATTAATTTTTTAATAGCATAAATGCAAGTGATTTATTATTACTACAAATATATGCTTTATGTAATTTTAAAACATCTTTGCATCATTAAATTATTCTATTTTGACTTTTGATTAATTTAAAGTAAATGACTACATTGGAGAAATAAAGTAGGAGAAATATTAAAAATTTTACAATGGAAATAGGAAAAACATAAAACATCTTTGCATCATTAAATTATTCTATTTTGACTTTTGATTAATTTAAAGTAAATGAATACATTGGAGAAATAAAGTAGGAGAAATATTAAAAATTTTACAATGGAAATAGGAAAAACATTATACCAAAATGTGTTTTCTTCCTTTTCTTCATTTTTCTCTTTTCCCAGAATAAAGTGTGGTGTTCTCTTGTTACCTGTAACTAAGGCAAAAAGAGCTCCATTCATTCATTTGAATCAGACGTTAATGGCAAATTAATATTTACAAATTTACTTGAAAGAGGAAGAATAATAAATCTTATACTCTCTTTAAAAAAACTAATATGAAAGATTATTTTTATCTGAGCATAAAAACAAGTATGCAAGAGATAATTTTTAAATGACAAATATACCAGATGTCCTGTTAAATTAGATTGTGAAGAATAAATTGGAAAGTCTAATATTTGTTTAAATTTTTAAGAATATATTTACGTAGAATGCAAAAACACTAGTATGTCTTATTTTAAGGTTTTTCCTAAGTTTGGTACTGTTTACTCTGCAGCATCCAGTGAGTGTTTTATATAAGAACGGGTGCTAATAAATATGTGTGGAGCGAATGAGTAAAAGTATTTTTATTGGGGAGAATATGACTTTGGTCACGTTTCTTTCCCTTCCACCCCCACTCTCTGAAATGTAGCCAAAGGTGATTCAATTTATGTTTTATAAAAGATGATGCACTGCTATACACCCACTCTGGATGGGCAGGGAGCAGCAGAGGGGGTTATTGAGGCAGAATTAGACTAATGTTTCCCTTTCCTTTCTGCCTAAAGGGAGAGATGACACCTGCTTTGTTTGGCTTCGAAGTGTTGAGATCTCTTCTGCTTTCATGTGGTTACTATACATATTCTCTGGTGGGTTAAATGAGGGGAATGCATTATAGTTTTAAATTTTGATGCCCCATTAGGATGAATATGCACCTAATGAGCTGAGAAATTATCAGCACTGCTTCCCCCTTCCTCTCCCTGGACGATAATAGGGAACTAGCTAATCAGGTTGGGAGTATGTCTTCTGTGTTCTTAAACCACTAGCTATGAAATTTTGGCCAAGGAACATATTGAAACACATGTTTAGTATATTAACCATATAAGCAATAAGTGATGCTTCAAGTAATAGGGAAGAAAGAACAGTTTGTCTCTTAATAATGAATGCAGTGGTCTTACTCAATTTGGATATTAACAAGCACAAACCCCAGCAGATATTATTCAGAGACCAAATGTACTTAGTACTGTCAGTGTTTTGTAATTCAAGTAACTACCTTCACATTACATCTCACCAAACCGTATAAAATATTTTGAAAAATAAGCAGTTTTTGTAACCTTAGTAACACTTGAGGTTTATTAAAAAAAAGCTGTAATGCAGCAATTTAAAGCAGTCTGAATTTAAAATATGTCCTTTCTGCTTAGGTCAGGCTATATAGGAATGAAGCAATTTCAGGTGACAACACCAGAAGCTGAAGCCAATTATATTCCAGTGTTATTCACAGATATTCCTACCTGCCAAATGGAGTGCAGCAAGTCATATTCACAGTGTGATCTATGAGCGTGGGTATGAAGCTCAATTTTCTCTTGAGGGAAATCTTCTTATGAACAGTTGACAGAGCAAGACACTGTTAGAAAAGAACGAATGAAAAATCTAATAAATACTTTGCAAATATATTTTTAAGTAGGGTATTTTATAATTTGTGCTTCAAAGCAAAAGTTCAGCTTCTGTGTGAAAAAAATCATTGCAGGAAATATGATGTTAGCACTAATCCTGAGCAAGGTTTGCTCTTAAGAGTTCTCTTGCTTTGGGTTGAAGTTTTATTTTTCTTATTTACTTTTTGCCTAGTTTAAGTAAAAAATGCAATATATTTAGTTGGGTATTACACTACTAGTTAGAGTAATGCATAAATCAAAAATACAGGATAAATACTAAAATAATTTTAAGTGTTCTTAATCATACATTTAACTGTATTCTAGTTAAAAAAAATTAATTGATCTCAAAAAAATAAAAGTGGTAATGACTTTTAAAAATAATTGTATTTAGTTTCCATTAAAAGTCAGAACAAAAAGCAAATTCTTAATTTAAAGGTAAGAATTCATGATTCTTTTAGAAATAACTCACAAAAAGTGGTATTGCTTATTGGTGGAAAAATATCTCCATGTTACCGGGTTACAAAAGCATGAAAAAATAATATACTCTATTCATGTAATTTTAGAGTCAATATTTTCTAGGGCTTTTGTGTGATACATGGAAGGCAATGTTTCAGAATATAATCATAATAAACATGTAGATGAGACCAAATCACACATTTTGAGTTAGAATTAATAAATGAGTCAGAATTTATGAGTATTCTGGGGTTCTAAGATGGCGACGGGTCTGGAGTGGCCGTGACAGGAGACAGCGTGATCCTGTGAGCCATGCGCTGTGATACCGGAGTATTGATTGCATTTCCAAGAGCAGCAAAAGGCGAATAATTCTTTCAACAACGATCCTACATTGACAAACAAGCGGCAGCAGGTTCGAGGTTTTGGGGCCGACACAGAGGAGGACTCCTGAGAGCGCCCAAGCCCGGCTGCGGGAACGAGCGATCAGCCCAGACAACAAAGGCCAGGAAAGCCAGCAAAGGACTGCGCAGAGGCGGAGTGAAGTGCGCCAGACCGGCCCAACTCTGCGACCTCTGTGAGTCACCCCCAACCCAGCCCCACTTGCAGGGCAAAGCCCAACTGCTCCCCGACCGCCTGGCCCCCGCCCACCACACCAGGCTAGGCGCCCACATCAAAGCTGCCTCCATTTTCTCGGGTGGGGGTGGAGAAGGCCGGCATAGTGAGGGCAGGCCAGCCATCTCTGTTTGGCGTGGCGCCTCACTGAGACGTGCTATTTGCTTACCTCGACATGGGGCACCCCCGGGCCCGTGGCCTGGCCTACAATCCCACTCTCCCCGCGGATCTTAGACGGGGCTGGTAGCGTGGGGAGCCCCCGGCCAGCGTCGGAGGGGCAGGGAATAGGAGCCCGCCCAGATCGTCTCTCCGCCACACCCTGGGCGTCGGCCCCAGATAAACTCTCTCTTCCCGAGAGGCAGATTCCATCTCTGGGCACATCAGTTTGGAAGAGCCCCTAACTGATTTCTGGTGGGGAGAGGGGAGCCTGGAGACCCCTCGAGCTACATTGAAGTTTACTAGTCAGCTCTCCAAAAGGCCCGACCCATGCGGGGGGGAGTTAAAGAGGAATTGTGTGCTGAGGGACCCTCCCCCGAGGAGCTCACTCCCGGCAGTCGGAGAGTCAGGACACCTGCTGGGCAGGGCAGGGCAGGGCACAAATTTGATGATTCAACTGAAAGTCAAGGTTTATAGAAGACACGCCTCAGCCCTGTCCTGAGCACACAGAGTGGGGAGGGGCCCAGCTAAAAGAGGCGGAATCTCAGAAATAAATAAATAAAGAAAGAACAATT
>NW_007752019.1:8795-9012 GCF_000696425.1 Galeopterus variegatus | reverse complement strand
AGTTAACATCATTCTCACAGTTTCTTTATTCCCCACTTTGAATGATCTATCCTGCTTTGTATTATTTTTTGTTTGTTTTTGGAGAATTGGGGAAAAATGATGCTTTATGGATCCAAACGCTGTGGAATTCATCTCTGAATTGTCTTTCTTGATGTCTTCAGGGAATTTAAATTAATCAAATCTTACATCACAATTATTGATAAACACCTCATAAAAA
>NW_007752019.1:6320-7657 GCF_000696425.1 Galeopterus variegatus | reverse complement strand
GTTTAGATGGAGAGCATAGCAAAGGAGTACCAAGGGGCCGGTCATACCTCAAAGATATGACTCAGCCACCAACAGCTCACTAAGCATCTGTGGCATGACCACTGTGTAAAGTAGAGGATTACAAATGGCCACTAAGCAGTCACAAGTCATCACTGCCAGCAGGAAGGACTCAGTCACTACAGCCATGCAGGAGAGGAAATACTGCAACATGCAGCTCAAGTACAAGATGCTCTGATCTGCCATGACCAGGTACTCAAGCAGCTTGGGAGTGATGATTGAAGAGTAACACAAATCAACAAAAGAAAGATGACTGAGGAAGAAGTACATGAGGGCGTGGAACTTGGGGTTGATCTTGATGAGGACTATCATTCCAAGGTTTCCTACCACAGTAATAACATACATGGTCAGAAACACAAAGAAGAGATGGATCTGAAGTTCTGGGTAATCTGTGAATCATAAGATGGCAAAGGTTGTCCTCAGACTCACATTTCTTGCTGCCCTCACCATAATTCTTTTTAATGCAATGGTGTGCTTGCAAAGAGTTGTTCCTGCCAAAGAGAAGATTCATGGGGGTGACTGATAACTATGTCATGACTTTGTGTGTTAGAGGAAAGAAAATGAGAAGGAAGAGTTGTTGGTCCTAGTTTTCTCTATGGAGAACATGCCTCATGCAGATAGCTGCTACATATATACCAAACAAAGCTGAGTCTTTGAAATGTATTTGCATTTCCATTGCACTTAGTGTTTCCATNCTGCTACATATATACCAAACAAAGCTGAGTCTTTGAAATGTATTTGCATTTCCATTGCACTTAGTGTTTCCATTAAAAATACTTATTTCATTGCAATGTGTACATCCACACATTAGTTAGTGTCATAGCATGCACATCACTGATGCACAATGTTTGCACATGAATGCATACACTAGTGAAGATTCTGTGAGAAAATATGTGAAATATTTGCCTCAAAGAAGAACTTACATTGCTACTGCATATTGCTTCTACACTGGTTTTGCAAATCAAGTAAAACTTTTCAGATGATATGTTTCAATTATAAGTATACAACATAGGAACATATAGAATAAGAGCATACCAATCCCATTTTAGCAACTTATCTGATAAAGGCATCTTCTCTCATCGGTTATCTTAATTGCTGAGCGTTTGTGGAGGACAAAGGCCTACTCTTGACTAGAGCAGAGTGTCCATTTTATTAGGGTTTATAGGCTAATGGTTAGCTTTTACTATCAAGACATTGCATATTTATCTTTAAGGGTCCCAAGACATATCAGGTAAGAATACTCTTAAGACTAACTAGATTTCATTCTTGTAACAGTTTAT
>NW_007752019.1:2223-4576 GCF_000696425.1 Galeopterus variegatus | reverse complement strand
AGGAGAAGGAGAAGGAGAAGGAGAAGGAGAAGGAGAAGGAGAAGGAGAAGGAGAAGGAGAATTATTATTATTATTATTATTATTACTATTATACATACATACATGTGGGGAAGTGTATTTGGCAAATAGGGGCTGTTTAGAACTTTTGATAGGCCCCTACAGTGAATTACAGATCAAAACTTTAGGATTTTAAAGCAAATAACTTCCTCTGCAGAAAACTATTCACCTTTTGAGAAACTGCTTCTGACTTTATAGAGACCCCAGTAGAATCTGAATGATTGACAATCAGCCACCAAGGTACCACACAACCTGCACTTCCCATCATGAACCGGGTGTTGTCTATTCTACTAACCTATAAAATTAGGCATGCACAGCAGTCAACAGCACTCCTATTCTTGAAGACACACATAAGCGATATGAGCAATTACAAATGTCCGTGGTTCATCCCCTTGCCGTTATTACTTCATGCTTCTCAACGTGAACTCTAGCCTCGTGGGGTATTCCCTATGACAACTTCCTTATGGAAGAAAGTGCTATGGCCTTATGTTCGGATGGTTCTCTATTATTTGATAGCACCACACTAAAATGAATAGCGGCAGCACTATAATAATCTTGCTCTGGGGTAGCCCTGCAATGTAGTGATGAACAAAAATTTTTATAATATTTAACAATTCAAAAGGTATGATGGGAATATTGTTATCACATTTTGAAACTTATCAGATGATCTCTGTGGCAATACTTTACGTGGNATGGTTCTCTATTATTTGATAGCACCACACTAAAATGAATAGCGGCAGCACTATAATAATCCTGCTCTGGGGTAGCCCTGCAATGTAGTGATGAACAAAAATGTTTATAATATTTAACAATTCAAAAGGTATGATTGGAATATTGTTATCACATTTTGAAACTTATCAGATGATCTCTGTGGCAATACTTTACGTGGATGGAGTAATATCCTCCAGAATTTGTTGCATGTTCTAATTCTGCAACCAATATGCATCACCTTTTCTCCAATGATTTTTTAGTAGTTCCAGAATTTATTGGTACAATCTACAAGTGGAGTCGCTCTTACCTTATCACCTTTAATGGTGCGATAGCTAAATCTTTGCTTCCATGAGTGAAACCAGTAGTTCTGGTAGTTTAGAAGTGTTATGTACCAAGTGGGTGATGCTTTCACAAGGGGGTGCAGTGTTGGATCCATTAAGTTGGAATTGTGACTTGTTTGACCAAGAAAATATGATGGAAGTGATGTGCAGATTCTGGAGTTGAGACACTAAGATGACTTATGGCTTTTACTTTTACTGTCTTCAAACATTGCTTTGAGATAACCACACAAGGAAGCCATTGTACTCTACCGGGGAATGACAGACTTCTTGGGAAAATATCGAGGCACCCCAATCAACAGTCCACACCACATCACCTAACAAACAAGTGATGCCATCTTGGAAGATTTAATATTGGCCGAATTGCCACATCATTGCAGCGACATGAGTGAGCCCAAGAAGGACTGACAGAAGTCCCAGCTAGTCACCCAAGAACAAATCATTTTAACCAGCAATTTCAGTAGCGTTTCTTTCCTCAGGAAAAAAAAAAAAAAATGTCTGAAATTACAATTCCAGTTCATTAATTTGTTTTCAAAATTAGTAGCAAAATCCACTTTTCCTGTAAAGTCATATGCATCTATTGGGAGCTGAGCATGCGGCTGATTTCAGATGCACCAATTACAGTCAGCAACTGTACATGAAGACTCAAACACATACATATATACATATACATAAATATACATACATATATACATTTATATACATATATTTGAGGAATAGATAGAATTCAGAATGAAAATAAATTATGTCAGTCAACTTTCAATTTTAAACTTTATTATATATATTCATATATATGCATATATATATGTTATAAAATGTGCTTCTTTACAAGAATTATTTCTTATCATTACTGTAAATGAAAAATTCAACAATAATATTCCAAAATTTGAATGAACAAATTCTTTTCATATACCCAGTGTTTCTACTGGTATAATTAAATTTTCATTAAGAAGTATTTTGTCATAAGTACGTAGTGTGCATATTTGTGAGTACATATGTGAGCTAAAAGAAACAGAATTCACAGTAAGCCACTCTGTGCAGTGGGACTTTGAGTACTGGGACCATTACTAGCTGATTTCTGTCACGAGGGAATCAGGGAAAAACTGTATGCTGGTGTTCTCTGTATTTACGTTTAGATTCATTGTTGATCTCACCTTTCATCTAACTTTTATAAAATATATAAAACGCTAAATAAATATTATCTTTTAGATAGGTCACAAAATCGTTTTCCCAACTTTGTGAAACAT
>NW_007752019.1:0-1366 GCF_000696425.1 Galeopterus variegatus | reverse complement strand
CATTTTAAGAAAAGCTTAAGACAATTTTAATTGATGTTGTGAATACACAAATGTAGGCTTCCATTTGACAGTTGTGTGAAACAGTGTAATGACTCCTCTGTAGTGTAACTATAATGCTCACTTCTTCCTTGGAATAAGGAACAGCTCTGTAGTCTTCTAAAAGATAAGCACTCTCTACTTTTTCTCAAACTTTTCCTAGGGAGAGGCCAGTCTAATTTGGAGAGCTATTGAGTATGTGCAGACACTCCTGTTCTTGTTTTATTCAGGTTTTCTCACTGCCTTATAGAACTTTTGTCCCATTCTCTTTGGCTAATGTGTTAATTCATGTTTTAACTTGTGATCACATATACTTAGTCTCTGCTTGTAAAAGTTTGAGTTTTTAAAAACGTAATTGTATTAGTTTCCTATGGCTGGTAATTAAATTATCACAAACCCATTGGTTTAAAAAACACAAGTTTGCAATCTTGTAGTCCTGGAAGTCAGAAGATCAAAATGAGTCTTTGAGGCTTAAATCGAGGTGTTAGCAGTGTTGGTTCCTTCTGAAGGATAGGGGAAGTGAGTGTTCCTCACAACTGTGTCTGTCTTTTCCTCCTCCATTCCCCATTCCCTTTCCCCCTCTTGTTTTTCATCAGCCTTCCCCTTTCCCATCTGCTTCCCCTTCTAATTTCCTTTTCCCTACCTTTAGCTGAGATGGGCATGGAGCCAAGAAGAACCCCACATTGTGAAGAAAAAGTAAGTGGAAGACCCCAGTAATCCTCCTTTCCACCACATATGCCTGCAATCCTAGCTATAGGGGTGCCCTATAGTCCTTATAAGCTCTGAGCCTAGTATAAGGAGCTGCCTGGAGTCCATGTTTCTGTATTGCATTAGATAGGGACACTACGCTGTATCCCACCAGACTAAATGGACTCAGAATGCTAAATCATAGCATCATTTTGAGAGAGCATCTACAACCAGATTGAATACTTCCTTGGGGCCCAATTGCCTCATGCATCTCCATTACTGCACTCTGCCCACACAGAAGGCTGCAGAGCCATTACCCCAGGTAAANGCAGCTCAAGTACAAGATGCTCTGATCTGCCATGACCAGGTACTCAAGCAGCTTGGGAGTGCTGATGGAAGAGTTACACAAATCAACAAAAGAAAGATGACTGAGGAAGAAGTACATGAGGGCGTGGAACTTGGGGTTGATCTTGATGAGGACTATCATTCCAACGTTCTCTACCACAGTGATAACATACATGATCAGAAACACAAAGAAGAGATGGATCTGAAGTTCTGGGTAATCTGTGAATCATAAGATGACAAAGGTTGTCCTCAGACTCACATTTCTTGCTGCCCTCACCATAATTCTTTTTAATGCAAT
>NW_007752018.1:2698-9012 GCF_000696425.1 Galeopterus variegatus | reverse complement strand
TGGGCTGTGCTGTTAGACTTGAGTTTGGTCTTGTTTGTATCACATTCCCATGGGAAATTCTGTAATTTATTTGAGTGTTTGAAGAATGGAAATAATATCTATCTCAAAGGTTTGTTGCAAAGATTACATGAGGTAATACATGCAAAGCATTTAGCACAGGGCCTGATACATAGTCAATGATCATTAGATAGCAGTTATTTTAAGCATCGTATTTATTGCTATTACTAATTGTAAGTTTGTTATCATGGATGCTAAATATCTGCTTGTCTAGATTTATGAACCTGATCTGAAATTCCAAGCTCTAAAATCACCAAGAAGTTAGAACTTGACAGATAATGCCCTTTCATAGCTAGAAAAGTATGAAGCTAGGAAACAGTTTGATTTTCTCACAGGTATTCTGGGAATCCTTGTTATCTGTCTTCATTATCTGGACCCTTACAATTATGAGCTTTCATGTGGGGAACAAGAGCTTTTTACACTTACCCTCAAATGAAGTGACCACTTATAACCTGAATCCCCATGTCAGTATCCCCCCTTGGGTAATATTAGCTTCTATTTCTGCTCATCTCATCACTTTTTTTGATTAGTCTCTTGTTGGTTGCCCCAAGTTGTTATCTTCAGACAATACAAGAAAAAGACAAAGAAAACTGGCTGCAAAGTAAAACTGCATATTTTGTAAAGGATGCAGGATTTCATGAAGGTGACTGAAGTGATACTGGAGAACTGTTCAATCAGTTGTTAATTCAACAGATATTTATTGGGACCCTACCATGTACCAGGTACTAAGTATTGAAGACTAGCCCTGAAGAAAACAGACAAAAGTCATGCCCTTCATGGGCCTGACATGTCAGACTTACACAGACCACTGACAATGGATCAGGCAGAATTGAACCAATTGACAATCAGAAGAGATAATCAACAGGAAGATGACATGATAGATGCTTTCAGTGGTTTTAAAACTCATCCACAAAGTCTTTGATACTCCTCCCACAAAAGGTAGAAGCCAATTCTTCTCCCCTTGAAAATGGTCTGGATTTAGAGATTTGCTTTAAAGGAACAGAGTGAGGCAGAAGTGATGCTGTGTGACTTCACAGTCTAGGTGATAAAAAGGATATGGCTTTTGCCTTCTCTCTCAGGGGTCCTGAGTGGCCATGTAAAAAATCCAGCTGCCTGCACTGCGGCAGCACCTCGTGGCCTGCCTGGGAACCTGAGGCATGGAGAAGGGGATTGGGCCTCCTTTCCACAACCAAGCACACTGCAAGCACCTCAGGGCCCGCCCGGGGTCCCGAGGCATGGATCTGGGCAACGGACACTCCCCACAACCAGGCACACTGCCAGCACAAAGGAGCATGCCAAAAACATCACCTCCGTGTGGGTGGCCCCCCACAGCCACCACTATAACCATGGCTGCCGCAAAAGTGGCTGGATGCCACAACCACCACATAGATGGTCCACCAGCCACTGGAATGCACTGACACAAGGAGAGTCACCAGCAGAGATAAGAAGAGGATGTCTCTCTCCACAAAGCCCATTTCAGAGTGACAGAAGAAGCATCTTCTCTATAAAAATATTGGGGGACCTGATCACACCTCTTAGCATTGGACAGATCATCTAGGCAACAAATCAACAGAGTAACCATTATTCTTTCAGAAGGAGAGAAGAAATCTAGGGTAATAAGAGAGGGGATGGGGAGAGATTGGACAAGGGGCATAAATAATAATTATGATTTGTAACAATATATATGCTAGTAATATTGAATTGATCAACATATTTCAATGTTGGACCCCCAAAATTTGTATAATCAATTCTGATTCAATAAAAATTAAAAAAAAAAAAAGAATCCAGCTGCCTGAAGCTGCCGTGTTGGAAGGTCCATGTGGTGAGACCAGAGAGAGGCAGACAAAGAAGCCTGAGGAGCTCTTGCTGTGTAGACCCCCAGCTTTCAGAGTCTTCCTAGCCCCCTATAAGTGCCAAGTGCCAGACAAATGAGTGAGCAAACTGGCAAATGATTCCAGCCCCAGACTGACCCCTCCAGGTGGTGGCAGGTGGAGCAGAGACAAGCTGTCTCCACTGTGCCCTGATCAAATCACCCACTTATGAGCAAAATAGGTGTTATGATTGTGAGCCACTGAGTTTTGGGGAAATTTGTTACATAATCATAGTCATTGGAACAATGCCTCAAACAAGAATGTTGAGAAAATCAAAGGATTAATGGAGAACCATGAAAACACTGAAGAAACCTTTGAATATTTTTTCAGAAATAACCCTCTTTATGATCATTCTTTTAAAGTCAAATGGAAAGTGAATGTAAAATTGGGTTGTCATTCAGTTCTTTTTGGGGGAAATAAGTGGAAAAAACCTCAACCCCATATTAAGACTTGATGTGTAAAGATGTTTAGAACCTATGTTTTGTTAAAGGTAAGATATAATCCCCACATTCTCTTAATTTACACTTTTATTTTTCTAAATAAAGTCCTAATCAGACCCTCCCTGACCACCACTATGCTTTACTCACCCATTAGTTGCCCATGTGAAGTGGAGGCACACTGAGCAGCCTCCCCGTTGACCTGTTTTCTCAGGGTGTCCTGTAGCAGTGAAGGGAAGAGGAGTGGGGCTGCTGTGCTCTGTTTATTATGATTCTTATGATTCTCATTCCTCTGCTGAGCTCTGGAGACAGTCTGGAGCATCTTATAATCAACTCAACACATAAACACGAATCAGTTAAGGGAAAGAAGGAGGAAGGAAGGAATACTGTTGTGTTTAAGTGTTGTAGGGAGGTGACGGTCTCATCGGAGGGTGCTACCAGCTAACGAGCCCTTCCTGAGGGTTCCTGAACTGGAAGCAGTTAACAAAGGTCCTGCCTTACATCAGACTAACAACACATCCACAGTTCATTAGAACAGCTTTACTTTGAACATGAAGACACATGAGTATCTCAGAGGGCACCACACATCAGGGGTCAACCGTTTAACTTTGGGAGCTGAGCTGCTTGGAGTTTTTGTTTTGCAATTGCAGTCCCTTAGGATGAGCCTGGCATTCTCATACTGATTGCTTTCTTCACTAACGTAGTTAGGGAGAAGAGAGAGTTTTTGCAGAATGTGGAATTTAGCAGAGGGAGAATATATTAGACTGGCTGCATTTCCTTGCCTCTGGGCATAATTTGCTCCTTGAAGGTTACAGCCAAGGGGATTTTTTATCTTCCAACATTTTCATTTAGGGCAATCGAACACCACAATCTGCAGTCTTTAGCTTTAGGGAATCTCAGACTTCAATAAAGAGGATGATATTTTATTATCTCCTCAGGTTGTTTTTGGAACTTTGGAAAAATCACGCAAACACTTCTACTGACTGGACGACTATCACAGGGCAGAACGAACCACACGAGTCTAGTTTCACTTAGGAAAGCAATTTTCAATGTTCAGGACACTTGTAGTAAGGATGCTACTACAAGCAGGCTTTGGATTACTTAGAAACCTCTCCTGTATGAAGCCAGCACTTCCATTTTATTGAGGGCACAGCGAGGGGATGTGGCAAATCAAAGGAACTGGTCATCATAAGCAAATGGAGGGCTCCAGAATTTTGGTTTTCAAGCTCTTGTGGGCCTGATTTACCTACTATGAGCTTTTTTCTCTTCACAAGCAAATCTACCTCTGGAATCCTTTAGGGGTAAGTGTAGGAAGATCTGCCTGATGTGTCAAATGTGGAGTTGAAGTCTCAGTCCTAGCCTTGGTTCTTTAGCTACTATGTGACTGAGCTTGAGCCACTAAACCCCTGAAGTCTTAGTTTTCACATCTTTAAATTGGGGGTAAGTCATAATTACCCTGCAGCTAGGTTCAGAGGCTACATGGGGTGGCTTGTGTGGGCCTCAGACCGCTCCTGGCATATAGTAGGTGCTCCATGAGTATTAATTAGCAGCCCAAGTACTCCTCTGAGCCTTACCTTTCTTATCAGTGTGACAGGAGTGCTGTGAGGATCAGATGTGTGTGACAGGGAAACTGTGATGCAGGAGACAAATGTAAGGCTTGTGGCTATTCACTTCCATCTAGGGATTAAGAGGGTCATCATTGGAAGACATGAGGAGGGTGCCCGATTTACCTGGAGCATGCAGCATCGAGCCCATACAGTGAGCACAAGACAGTCACGTGTCTCCTTTGCCCAGGGCTGGTGGCAGCAGCGAGGGTAGGATGCTGAGCACGTGGCCACTCCAGGAGTCCCAGCATGGGAAAATGCCAGCCATGAGCCAGGTGCCCGCAGCAGGTGCTTGTGTGCGACCAAAATGCGTCTTCACTGGCAACATGGTTCATGGAGACAGAGCCTGGTCCCACCTGGTACAGGCTGAAGTGATTAGTTGATGTGGGTTGAGTGATGAGGTGTAGCAGAGGGACAGCTACAGAGGAGGACGTTAAAGTTCATTTGGAGGGAGAATTTTAGTTATTAATATTAGGCTTGTGACCAACCCTGAAGACAATTTCCTTTGCCTCTAATGCAGTAGACATGAAACTTAGTTTTGGCCTTGGGTTCTTCCCGGGCTCGTCCCTCTCTGACTTTGTCTCTGTCATTGGCCCTCTGTCTCTGTCTTTTTGCCTGTGCTCCAGGTCTTTCTTTTTCTTCTGTCTCTCAGTCTCTTTGTTTTTCCTTCTCCTTCTCTGTGTGTTGCTCTCTTTCTCAGAGGAAAGAGGTTTGCTTTCTCACTCCTCTTTATTAGATTTAAAAAAAATTAGTGAATAAAAGCAGTCTGCCCCAATTGCCTAACTAAGAATCGTGGGAATCCTGATACCACTGCCTTCTCACAGAGGCAAAGAGTATTTCATAATGTTCGAAGCACTCTCATATACATTGACCTGCATCAGTCTTCATGAAAACTAACGCCAGAAAAATGCAGGGCCGGAATTGTCATCCTCATGTTTTAAATAGGTTAAGTCCAGACAGGTTGGAAACTTGCCTGAGGTCAGCCGGGCAGTGGGCTGGTGGCAGGGTTGAGGCCAGAGCATATGCGTCAACCAGAGGGGCTTCTCCCGCCACCACAAAGATGAACTCCAATCTAGACAAAGATTTTCCAACCTGGGCCAATCTGGTCTGGGTCCAGGTTTAGAGTCAGGACTAAGGAATTCTACCTTCCAATCCTACGTTCCAACCAGTTTTATCTAAATTATCTAAATTTTATCTAAAATCAGTTAACTTTAACTGAGAACACCAAGGGGAAAAGAGGGCTGGGGTGGGAGGAAAAGGAAGTTACAAATGGCAAAATGGAACTTGAAACCTAAGGGGCTATTTGGAAGGGTGTATTTAATTTCATGGAAGCTGGAATCAAGTTTCCTGGTTTCAAATCCCAGCTCAGCTCAGACCACTGACTAACCAACTGTGTGATCTTGGGCAAGTGAAGTAACCCCTTCCAGCCCCCATTTACTCATCTGTAAAATGAGGAGAGTTATGTTGCTTACATCATAGGGTTGCTTGTGAGCATGACACGAGACAATCCTCACCAAATGTCTGCTACAGTGAAGTGAGTGTTCAGTGAGTGATGGTGAAAAGAAGCCCCAGTTTATTTTGTTTGTGTCATTAGCTGGGACTGGTGATACCCCGACAGGCTGCCTCCCTGAGTCACTGCCCAGAATCATCAGATATTTACTGAGTGCTTACATGAGCTAGGTGCCAAGTTCTGTGGAAACAAAAGTAAACAGACCTGTGTTCTGCTCACAGAGGAATTACTGCCTAGTAGGTGAGACATGCCATTGTGTTCCTTGGTAATTTACGTATAAGTTTGATGGATGTGTGTTGAGATGGAGTAAATGCAGGGTGGTGTAAGAAGCCAGAGTGGGGCGTCTAGTCAAGGCTCTCCAAATCTGAACCATGGTGCTCTTTCCTTGATTTGCAGACCTCAGGTACACTCCCTCCAGGACTTCCATTTCACTGGGTTTAGCAAACAGAAATCACTGACCAGAAAGGATGGTCTCAAAAGCATGGGCTACTCCCCAGGTCTAAAGCCTTGCCTTCTGGTACAGACAGCCCCATGGAGAACACGGGCTTATAGACCCATTAATAGAGTTTAGAACATTAATAAGATAGGAGATTAATCCCATCCAGCTATTTCATCTGATCTTTTGTGACCACCTCCCCACACCCTGCTGCAGATGGAGATGCATTAGCCGCTGGGAGGGGGAGGAGCTCTGCTCCCTGCAGAAAGTCCTCCCACCAGTGGATGCAGCAAGCATGAGCGAATTTGCACTTTGTGGATCTCTACAAAAGGTATTTTCTTTTTTTTTTTCCTTTTTGTCTTTTTTCGTGACTGGTAACGGTATCGCAACCCTCGGTGT